>NC_137217.1:3586886-3591886 GCF_949987685.1 Ammodytes marinus | reverse complement strand
TGGTCACGCACACACACAGAGCCTCAGCCCCGCTAACATCAGCAGCTAAACACAATGGAGCGAGCGGGGCTATACAGCGCGCTCTAGCTGCTAGCCGGCTACACATTTACACAGCAGCTTTAGAGCCAGGGCCACTGGACTTACACACTTTACAACAAGTGTACAGACTTAAATAGAGCAGTGAGGGAGCTGGCCTGAAAAATGACAATATGGGTTATGGGTTTGAGCGATAGGGCTGTACACTGGCATGTAAGAGCTATATGAAAATAAGATGATTCTTTTGTTATTTTACCTTGTATCATTGTTAAAGTGAAACACTGCAGGCATAAAGAATGTATTGTTAAAGCACTGGTCAATTTCTAGATTGTTGTCTATTGTGCTTCCATAACATGTCTTCTTTCATACTTGTATAAATCAAAGGTCCAACATGTACATTTAGATCTTTATTTGACTAAACCTTGACTGTTTGCATTTATAGATCTCATACATCTTTTTAACAGGCAATTTTCTCTAAAGCACTTACATCAACTAAACTTTCAAGAATTATTCTCAGCAATGTCCTGTTGTGGAATTGAAATATCAACCTCTTAAAAGATGAGAATTAGGCAATTAATACCAGATGACACAATGTTTAAATACAAAATGAACAAATCTTTAATATTTGCAAACATGAGTCAAGACAACAATACAGCAATGGGATAAAGAAATGATTGGAGAATGCAGTCATTCTCCAGAAGTTATAGCTAAATCTATTAACGCACGAACATCAGCCTATACGTAACAGATGTTCAGGGTTGGAATAGTGAGACATAACAAACATACGTTGGCGAGGTCTAGTCTATATACATACTATCTTAGTTCTAACAACCTGACTTTCTCTTACACAAGACTAAGGTCAGAAATGTTTGTTCTATTTTATAAAGATTCACAATTTATGACAATACAATATAGTATAAATAAATTTCATATATTCACACAATATTCATTTCCATTACAATCCTGAAGGTTATTACTGAAGGATTTGTTTCGTATGTTGTCAGTTGTCTGATTTATGAGACATTTCATTTTAAAACACGCAGAAGATTAATTTTTAAGACCTGTACATAGTCATTTTTGATTTATAAAATGAAAAAAGGCAATATACAAGATGTGCTCTGTAAAAGGTTTGTACACCAACAAGATTTGAACTCTGGCTTTATCCAACATCTAGCTGATAGATGTTTAGTTTTTAAGATATGCAAATGGTTGCTTAATTAATTAGATATTACCAAATTGCATATTTATTCATTATTTAAACATGTCTGGTAAATTGTATGACAAAAATTTATTGTTTTAATTGAAGTCATAATCTGGCAAAGTTTCATAATGTTATATCTATATATGTTTAAATGTTTTACTCTATTTACCCACAGGGTCTCGTCTTAATATTACAAATACTAATAATTGCAGAATATTTTTTTATAATATAGGCTACACTTAACCAATAATAAATGCATACATTACAACAATTCCTTTTGCAAACACACATTTGGCAATATCTAACATATTTATTCATTTATTTGTATCTCTTTAAAACACTGTGTTGAGAACAGCCAGAAATTGGCCTAAGAACAATTATAGAAAGTTCTGTAGAAGTTGAGATTTGTGGTTCAGAGTATAGAAAGATTTATTTTTTAATTTTTTTTCGATTAAAGGTGGTTGTATAGGAGACATATACAGACGCAAACAGACAAGATTTAGTCAAATAAACACCTAGATGTACATTTTGGACCTCTGATTTATACTAGCATTAAAGAAAACGTGTTGTGGAAGAAAAATAGTTTGAGAAAACAATATTATATCGTTTCACCTTAAAAGGCAAGAGATTTTGGTCTTTGGTTGGTACCTTATACATCAAAATAACCCTGGGTTTATTGTGTCCGTTTTTTTCCCCAGACATTAGATGGCTTCATTTTTGTGGTTGCTCCGGATGGGAAAATCATGTACATATCAGAGACAGCATCAGTTCACCTGGGCCTGTCACAGGTGAGTTTGACACTTATTTATTTATTTATTTATATATATATATATATGTATATATATAAATATATATATATATATATATATATATATATATATATATATATATATATATATATATATATACCCACACACTGTATATATATATTTATTTGTTTGTTTGTAAGGGACAATGCATATTAATGAACAGCTGTAACAATTACAGATGTAAAAATGCCAGATTTGAGCATTTTGACCCTAGGCAGGCAGAGAAATACAAGTTACAAATAGAATACATACAAATACAAAGGCACAAATAACACAAGACAATAAAAGAGTTTAAAGGTGGTCACTGACTTGGTTTTCCTTTATCCACTGTTTGAGGTGTGTTTTGAAGGTTGCATAAGTTTGTGAGTCTCTTTGTGAGTGGGAGAATATTCCAATATTTAGTTCCTTTGACTGACAGAACAATTTGACCGAATGTAGTGCATGGGACGTCACAGTCTCCTCGGATTGTGGCTTAACCTTCCCCTCTGGTATATGTTGGGCCTGGTGCCTCACAGTTTACTGTAGTTTATCCACTCGTCATCATCAGAACATTGAGAGCTACTTTCACGATACACTTTATGGCAATGCAGAGACGGGTGAGATGGGAAAACCCCAAATAAGCTACTAAAAACTTCCGGGATGGGGCCCATTAACACTTAACATATCGTCACTGTCTATTCTAATTTGAATTCATAAATCAGTGGTATATTGGTAACACTTCAAGTCCATGTGTGACTTTGATAAAGTTTAAACCAATGAAAGGTGTTAAAAAGAGCATTTGAATTGACCACGTAGAGTTCATTATTATTAAATACAGTGTTTTCTTTATTCCTGTAAAATGAGAGTTTTGGACATACAAGGTGTCTACCCCGACAGCAACGATATAACAGAATTAGCAAGACATTCTGCACAAGACATTCTGCACAATTCATAATACAAATAATACAGAGAACAAAACAAGACATCAAACTACAACTCACAATAATAGACACAATTTAAAGAAATATCACCAACACGATCCTAGCATATTGCTATATTACATTATGAGCCATCATTAATCATTTGTTGACAGTCATTTCTTTCCTTTATATTTTCATTGAAGAAGTGTCTGACCTGAATGCTCCTTCCAACAGGTAGAGCTGACGGGAAACAGCATCTATGAATACATCCACCCAGCAGACCACGATGAGATGACAGCCGTCCTCACTGCACACCAGCCTTACCACTCACACTTTGTCCACGGTAAATATCCACACACATATTATGTTGTACTGGGCATTAGGGCTGCACACTTCTTGCTAAAATGTGTTTCACCTGGGGCGCTCCGGATAGAGCACGTACCATAATGGCTCTGGCCTTCGTTGCAGTGGTCGCGGGTTCAAATCCGACTCGTGGACCTTTACTGCAGGTCATCCCCCCTCTTTCGCTGTCTCCCCATTTCAACTCTGTACTATCTAATAAAGCTTGAAAATGCCAAAAAATAATCTTAAAAAAAAATAATTAAAATGTGTATCACCATTTTTCTCCTTCAGAATTGAGATTGTGATTCTCAATATGTTTCTTTTTGTTTTGGCTCAATGAAAAGGTTTATTGCACCCTAAGGGCGTGTTCACACTGAATTGATGAATTGTGCAGCCCTACTGGACAGGCCATGGATTGACCATACAGCATTAATAACTTGGTTTTGTTTTTGCATGTTTTCTTTTAATCTATGCAGAATACGAGATGGAGCGCTCCTTTTTCTTGAGAATGAAATGTGTCCTGGCCAAGAGGAATGCTGGTCTGACCTGTGGAGGCTACAAGGTAGTATGTCTGCTAAACTGGCAGGATGTTACTTTAAGAGAGAGTTACTATGGCCAGTGACTTCCACTTGAAGTGGCATTATCATTGAAGCTCCCCTTTCTCAACCCCACACCTTTTCGCCTTTACTGTTGCAGTCGCCACCCCAAAAAAGTGTCCTTACCCCCCAAAGGCCCATTCTGAGCCAGGAAAAACCCTGGATAGCTCTGCTGCTGTTCTAAGTACATTACCAGTAACAGTTACAAGTTTGATGATTGGAAGCGAAGGTCGTTTTCTCATCAGTGTGAATCTGCTCAGCAAATTGTGTGCAATCTGCCTGTTAGATTGTGTGCTATCTTGTGTGCAAAGGTCACTATTTGTCCCAAACATGTGCTAGAATAAAGGATTGTTGAGTGTCCACAAAGGAACAGGGATCATCCTCCAGTAAGAACGAATGTTGTCACAGAAACAATGTTGTCTTAATATCAGAGGGTTCTTCAGACTGAAAACAAGCTAGCATTGATAGAATGTGATTGCCTCTTGCTCAGGTAGAGAGCAGGTGACCTTATGCTCGTCCTATACAGTGGGAGGCAGATTCTGATTGGTTCATGTAGTCGTCAATCTTGCCTCATGGGTCTGACTGGAGGCTAGATTGACAACTATGTGAACCAATCAGGGGGCTGCTTTCACTAAAGAACAGCACCTAACTCCTCCCCACGGGGACTGGAGAAAGTCCAGACTGATCTTTGGGAGAGAGACACCAATGTGAAGCTTGTGAGATCCAGATGGCCTCACCAGGCTAGCCCATTTGCTACACTCCTCTTCAAGGGATTCAAGATTCTTGATGGTTTATTTGTCTTATGCACCACTATCACAGCAGCAGTCATTGGCAATGACATTCTTAAGTCCCAGGCTCCCCCTCGACAATGCAATATAAAATAAGAAATGTAGAAGAGAAACACACAAGTGAAGAGAGCAACCTGAGACCTAAACAGACACTAAAGAAGTGCAAAGACACAGCGCAGATTCAAGTTTTAGTGTAGAGATAAGTAAGCACCATATTAAGTAAAATGCTAAATAAAATGAAATGTAAACCAAATAGAACACTGCACATGTAACCCCTGTAACCCTGAGTTGGACTAAAGGTGTATTAGACCACGTATTGATGTGTATAC
>NC_137217.1:3535026-3586686 GCF_949987685.1 Ammodytes marinus | reverse complement strand
TTTTCCGAGATAGATAATGAGCTCCAATGGATCCCGTCCAGACCAAAAGTCTGGATTTCCAGGCCAGTGCTGCTCCATTTCAATGTCTCAATATGTCATTTAGTATATGACATTTTCTGTAATATTTTCTCCATCCCTTGGTCTTGCAGTGCTGGTGAAAGGTCAGGTCACTACTAAATACTACCGATTCCTGGCCAAGCAAGGCGGCTGGGTCTGGGTTCAGAGCTATGCAACCATCGTACACAACAGCCGCTCATCTCGACCTCACTGCATTGTCAGCGTGAACTACGTCCTCACGTGAGTATCTGTCTCTCTTCCTAAATGCTGCTAGATTTACCTTTATGATCTCAATGTGCTGAAGGACACAACTCCAGAAGGTTTGGCTGTATTGTTTTGTAAACAGACACTCGGGGGGTACATTCTCTGGAGGGAGGGCTCTTTCCAGTTAGACGTAGAGTACATATCAGTGTGTTAGCCACTGAGCTAACCCCAGGCAAGGAAGTGGAGAGAGAGCTGAAAGCCGCTGCTCTTTGCTCTACTGTGGGAGAGCTGGACGGAGGTCTAGTGACTAGCCCTGTTAATGAATAATAATGGATTGGATTTTATATAGCGCTTTTCAAGGCACTCAAAGACGCTTTACAGCGTTCCAGGTTCCATTCATTCACACTGGTGGTGGTAAACTACCATAGTAGCCACAGCTGCCCTGGGGCAGACTGACGGAAGCGTGGCTGCCATTCAGCACCTATGGCCCCTCCGACCACCACCTCAAACATACAGCAGTCATACACATTCACACGAGGCAAGGTGGGTGAAGTGTCTTGCCCAAGGACACAACAACCATGACACTGGTGGCAGAGCGGGGATCGAACCGCCAACCCTTGGATCATTGGCCAACCCGCTTAACCACCTGAGCCACGGTTGCCCCATGTCATTCTCATGTCATGTCATATGTCATTCTCTGCTTTGATAAGATAATGAGGATCTGGTACTACAGAATTTACGCAAACAGTTGACAGGCAATGACCTGAAGGTTAATTGGACATTTGACATGTGTTTGTTGAAGCCCAGATTGCAAAGACTGGGAATGATTAAGAAAAAGTTTGTCAAATACTGTATATATTCTTTATTTTTTTGTCTTTGTTGTTGTAGGCTGAGTGAGAAACCAAAGAAATGATTGAGATGCTGGTTTATTTGAGTAAAAGCACAACCCTCTGGCTCATTCTACCCTAGATGCTAGCTGACATTCCTGCTTTCTTTTCACTACATGTGCTCTCTTGTGCGCCAGACAGTGATGTCAGAATATCTGAAACCCATTGTTAGCAGCTTTGTTAAAGGAATAGTTTTTTTTTTGCCTCACTCTCCAGCTTAGGGAAAGGCCACAGAAACCGTCCCTGTGCATGCATTTTTGATATAGATATGGGAAATGGTTGCTCATCCAGGTTAGCTTAGCTTAAACACCGCTAGTCAAGGGTAAAAAGGTCAGAAGATACTGTACAACATCACTAAACGGTCCTGTGTGCTTGTTGGGACTTGTTTATTTACCACTCTATGTTGCGCTGTATATTTTTGCACTGTATGTCATTTTAGAATCTAACACTGGAAAGTGTATATCTTCTGAAAACGTTATCATGATCAATCTCATCCAAAAATATCACAGTGGAAATTAAACCACAATTAACCTTTGCAAACAGTGTATTCAGGTTTAAACTAAATTGAAGCAAAGCAGGCCATGGCATCTTCTGCAACCCCTCTGCATCAATAAATGATCTCACTGCAGCTGCCCTATGTGGTCTCTGGTTGGGCTCTTGAAGCCGAAAGTTGTTCCCAGACTCTTCTTGTTTGTGGGAGTCAATAGTTCTCCAAAATGTCCCTGTACAGTGTTGATGTGTCCATCCAGCTCCACCAATGGTGTTTCTCCTCCATAATGAAGACTGGCCCATACCATCACTGAGCTTCACCTGCTTGAGTGGTTTCCTGGATGCAGTCATCACAGAGGTTCTAACCACTTAATTGCAGCACCATTTGTCTTTCATCTATACGGTTAAAGGTATAGTGGCTCTCATCCATAAAGACAACATGTCGCCAGTGCTCAACTAATGCCTGTCAGGGGTGGCCATACTCAATATTAGTGAGCAGAGCCGGCCCAAGCCTTTTTGGCTGTGCGGCTGTGCGAAAATATTACAGCCGAGATTCTGACCTTCCAAGGGGGGTCCGGGGGTATGCCCCCCCAGGAGATTTTTTTAAACTTTTTAAAGTGAAATGCATGAATCTGGTGCACTTTGAGAGGAAAATTAAGTCTGAGAAATTTTGTGTGAACAAATAATTTGGAGACACTGGGTCAGATGAATTAGAAGCTATTGAAGAAGGACACATGGATTTTCCATAAATATATTAATATAAAATAAAATATTATGGAGGGTCCTCTGGGTTGGGCTTGGAGCTCTTTTTCTTTTACGGGACATATTTCTCTGTAATATAGTGAATGCATTTAAATGCAGTGTGAGGAACTAAGCAGAAGAACTCTGTTGACCAGGTACTGTATCTTTTTTTCCACAGACAAGGCTGAAATAGACTATACACAGTGCATGGGCAACTGAGGGCAGCCCCATTTCCAAATTTTATTAATTATCTAGACCAAAACATTTTATTCCTTTTTTTGTATGATAACTCACATTTGCATAATATGATGTTAATATCAAACACACAAATTTCTTTTTTTGGAGGTGCCCCCCCCCCCCCCCCCCCCCCCCCCCCCAGGCAGTCGGGGGCCCTAAGCGGCCACTTAGTTCGCTTATGCCTCGGGCCGGCTCTGTTAGTGAGTGAGTGACATTTGAAAGAGTAATATTGGACATTCCTATGCATGAAATACCCTGGAATTTGTGTTTCATGTTCAACTGACCAAGGTGCAAAAAAACATAAAAACTAAAATAAAGTTCTATTGTTCAATACCCCAAAGTGTCTTTAAGCCTGAATACACCGTTTGAAAAGGTAAATTGTGGTTTAATTTTCACTGTCATGTGTTTGGATGAGATTGATCAATAAAGTTGTGAGAAGATATACACTTTATCTATCGAGAATAATTCACATTATCACAATCATTTCATGAGAAGGTCAAACATATTTGATTCCAGCTTTATGGGCGACCGTGTACATAAACAGTGCAACAGCCCTCGATTGCCACGTCATTACAAGCTGCTATACAGCTTATTATCTTATTATATTTCATGCCGCCTATGTGCATGTTGCAGCTATGTAGGAGTGAGCGTGTGAATGAATAGGGCCTATAAAACCCTCCATTAAGCAGCGTGGCTGGCTGGCTGCGTTCAGAGGCAGAGAACAGCTTGACACACATTTTCTCCACTCCCTACATCAAATCCACAGCAGCTTTGTGTTTATGGCCTTTTAATTGATGAGCTGTAAACTAGAAGAGCGTTTATGGGCTCCAGCTTGGGCCGTGAGGGGACTGAATACATGCTTCTCATCCTTGTTTTTCTTCTGGAATATGTTTGAGAGGTTCTGTTGAGAGCTGGTTTGAGCCACACTGTGCTGCTGGAGGTGAAATAGTCTGTAGGTATGGGCCGTTGGGTGTAACGACACTAGACAGGTATGAAGGTGCAAGCCCATTGACAAAAAGTAATGGGAAGACTAACAATGGATCAATACACGCCTTGCTCTTGAAGGCTCAATGCTCATTTGAGAATGGGAGTTGCCAGGATGATGCAAACGAATATGATGGAGGATAAATGGGTGAGAAAGGCAGCAAAGTCATTTAAAAATTCACTATTCGGTTTAGGGGGGGGGGGGGGGCGGTAGACAGTAGCAATGATGGTTGGAGTGGGACCAGACAACTCGCAGACAACAGATTCAAACGAGCTGCAGACAGGCACTGACACCGGCGAGACCTTCAACTTATCGCGGTAAATCATGGCGAGACCTCCTCCCCGGCCAGAGCCACGGGGTTGACAGATGTAAACAAATCCGCTAGGAGTGGATTCAATGAGCTGAGAGAAGTCGTTGCTATACTTATAATAAAAATGTCACCCTCTGGTCCTAAAAATGTGAATGTCAACTGCTTTTAAATCAGTAAGATACGGTGCAATATGCTTTAGCGTTTCCATTCTCTTTATTAAATCAATAGCAACAATTTGGATATTTTGGGCTCTATCCTTCTAAGTGGACGTGTTTAAATAGAGGAATGCATGTATTCTACATTGCAAGAGTGGCGAGTATATCGAATTTTTGCCAGAGCTGAAACTACAGAAAATGTATGAGCAAATATTCTGGTTAAATCAATCAATTGCCATTTTTCAAACAGATATGCCATACATGCTTTGACTGGAGAAGCAGCACTACACTTATTTTTCATTAGTTCGGTTGTTGGGTGAAACTTTCAATTTCAGGAACCGACGTGGGGCTCTTGGACTTTGGGATGGCCTTTTGTTTCCTTTTTCCTAGGTTTAATATCATTCATTCAGCAGGCAAAATCTCCCATATCTGTTCAGTTGAGTTCAACTGAGGTGACTGTGAAAGCAATAGCATATGATTCATTGAATGGGTTGCTGATTAGAATCATTTGCATTTGTTGTCCCTTTATTCCACCTAAAAATGCAAAAAAAAAAAAAAATAATAATAATAATACTAATTTGCCTGATAGCAACAAGATGCTAGCATTCTCACCCATGCTAAAGCTTATTTCCGAGATGCTAGCATCATTATTACAGTTGCAGTGATATTAAAGGATTCTCCCAATGTAACTGATACAAATCCTATGAAATGTGTCTCCATGTGTGTTTGAATTTGTGTTTGTGTGGATAGAGATTGGGACAGAAGGGAGATATGTGTGGATGACGGACCACTGTTTGTCTGAAGTAAACCCTGCTCCGGGTTTTTTCTGTTGTCTCAAACTTGATTCATCACCCATGGCGAGAGCTGTTCCCCGTTTCCCAGTAGTGATATGTCCAAGCTTTCTCCTATGGGCCATGCTTTAGCCAGACATAGCCTTTAATCTCCCAGTGTGTTTGATTGGACAGCTTCCCCTCTGTAGAGTGTTTGCTGAAGGCCTATGCTGCAATCCTTCTGGTAAAACAAACCATCCCCAACAGCCAGCCATCCCACTTGGCACACCCCCTGCCCACTCGAGCAGTTGCACTTCACACACGCACGCACGCACGCACGCACGCACGCACACACACACACACACACACACCATGATTAGGCTTTAATTGCTAAACAGATGTTAATGGATTTTTCTCACCTAGGGGAAAGGTACACAAGGGCTGTTTGTGTTTTTTAATAAACAGACTATCTAGGGGACTGGGATTTCTCTTTGTGTAATTACGAGCCGTATTAAGGGCGAGACATGGCAGGCAAATCCAGTGTTTTTTCAAGCACTGGTCAATTTTGAGATTTTTGTCTATTTTGCTTCCAAAACATTTCTTCTTTCATACTGTAAAAGGTCCAAAATGTACATAAACGTGTTTATCTGAAAAACAGCAAAATACTCTGAACCCAAAAGTATGTTTTCATATGTTATGATAACTGTCTAAATGTATGTTACATTTTTTGATTTATTAAATGACAAAAGGCTCTATCCAAAATCTGTCCGGAAAAAAAGCTTTGGACTCTATCCTTTCTTTGGCTTTATCCACTATCCAGATGTTTGATTCTTAAAAAGATAGAATTTACACAAACTTCATCATTTTCATATTTATTCAAAACAGATGTGAAAGTAAGTAATCAAATGGCAAAGTTTTGTGATGATATCTTTATGTTTATTAAAAAAAAAAATTTGAAAGGCATTACTACATTGTGTGTGTTCAGGGATACAGAGTATAAAGGGCTCCAGCTGTCTCTGGACCAGGCCTCGTCTAAGGCCTCGTTCCCCTGCAGCAGCAGCACCACAGGCAGCCAAGCAGAGAGCTCCAGAACGCCCAAGAGCAGAGTCACCCGGACCAAGACCAAAGCTAGACTCTCCCCATACACACAGGTGAGCATTTAATCAGAACAATGAACCACCAAAAAGAAATTGGTGAATGACAGGTGTCTTCGCCATATTTAAAAAAAAAAAGTAAAGCAGAGCAAGGAACTCAAGCATTCAGAAGATTAGAAAACGCTTTATTCTGACAGCTTTTCATAGTATTTTGGGACCGTCTCTGATACTACGTCGACATCAACAATGTTCCCTGGTTTCATACTTGACATCGGAGAAGGACAAACCTCCTCTTCATCCTTCTCCTTTCTATTCCCGTCATAGGAAGGCAGGCCTGTTGCTTGTCAGTGTACAGGGTTCCCCTGACTTAAAAGCTGACAGCCTGATCTTGCGTGAGCTTCACTTTTGTTTCTCTCCCACAGATCAGTCTGCACTTCCTCCAATCTACATGGGGAAGAGTCCTGCCCTGTCTGTTAGGAAGGCAGCCCCTGATTGGTTCATGTAGTCATCAATCTAGCCTCCAGCCAGACCGGACCCTCCCCACTTTCTGTCTGTTAGTGGACGACCAATAAGCTTGTGAAATATGGCTGGTCTCAGGACGCTAGATTGACGACTACATGGACCAATCAGAATCTGCCTTCCACTATACGGGGCATACATTAGGTCTGAATGCAGGACCTGATTGACCCGTCATTTTATGACTGGACTCCTCCCCACAGAGATTGGGAAAAGTCCAGACTGAACTGTGGGAGAGAACTGTGGTGTTGCCAGGCTAACCCGGCAGCAAATACTGTCCATCAAACTTATAGAATGGCTGTTTCTACAATAACAGTGAAAACAAGTTCTCATATGTAGTTGTTTGAGAGAGCCTCTGCTTGGTTTGCTTTCAACCTCAGGTTGACAAGATGTCCATGTCAATCTAGAAATATACTCAGCTCTTCATAGTCACCTTTGAGCTGAAGGTTTCAAAGTGGTTTGCAGAGGTTGTGTCACCTCGTTAGAAGGCTTTTCTATAATCTATGTTGTTGCCCTGGTTTCTCTCCCTGCAGTATCCTAGTTTCCAGACGGAGCGTTCCGAGTCAGACCAGGACAGTCCGTGGGGCAGCAGCCCGCTCACTGACTCAGCCTCTCCACAGCTGCTGGAGCACAGTGAGGCAGGACTGGAGGCTTCCTGTGTGTACAAGAAGTTCACCCATGATCCACGCACACTCTATGGCTACAGCCTGTCTGAAGAGCAGCATCAGCAGGCCAGCGAGGGCTACGCACACACACACCTCCACACACACACGCACGGCCAGGCTCAGGGCTGTGAGCGCGGTCGATGTGAAGCGGGGAGATATTTCCTGGGAGCCCCTCCGCCTGGCATGGAGGGCTGGTGGGGCACGGGCCGGACCATCCTACCACTGAACAAGAGCTCCTCATTGGAGAACGCTGAAGGATATGACAGCAGCGTGCCACACATCACCGCCATCCACAGCTACCATGGTGAGGACTTGGGTCATTTCCACCATAGAGACAGAACTCAATAGGTAGTAGAACGTATGTTAGTTTTAGACTGAACCTGCCAAAGGCCAGTATTATATTCTTACTGTATATTCTTCCTACTACCCAATATCCATAGTCCCGGTCTATACAGTGCATAGATTAAGGATCACATATGCTAATTTTTAGGTTCCAAATTGTATTTTTCTTTTTTTACTGGAAACTGTTTTCATGGTGTAGTGTCCAAAAATAAACTTTATAGTTATCACCGTGCCATTGCTGAATCTCCTCTTTTCAGCCTCTGTCTGAAACGCTCCGCTTAGAGCCACATTCACGGCTCTGATTGGCTCTGAATGTACAGTATCTTCATTTAACTGCCAGTTAGATTAAGGGGGATCTGGCGGTGTGCTTATCACAGGCGGAGGCAGTGCTAAGTTAGGTTGGTAATTAGGTTGGTAATCATAGTGGCAGAGAAATCCGACTGGTGTTTTTGAACAAAGGTTTATAGAAAGATGTTAAGTCTTCTAAGTTTTTCCTCTGCACTGATTGCTTGTCATTGTGCAGGCCGGGCCCACTGGGAGGAGGACAGTGTGGGCAGCTCTCCAGAGGGAGGTTCAGCCAGTGACTCTGGGGACCGCTACCAGGCCGAGCACTACCGCTGCAGCCCACAGACACCCAGCAAGATAGAGACCCTGATCAGGGCCACGCAGCAGATGATCAAAGAAGAAGAAAGTCGACTTCACCTGCGCAAGGGCCCTTCGGATGTCCCACTGGGGCCGGCCAACGGACTGCCCAAGGGCCCCCCCGGTCAGTGCTTCCCTCCAGAGTATATTCCAGGGCCCCTGATGTGTCGAGGTTTGACCCAGATGATCAGCCCTGTGCCTAGCCCCGTCCCCTTGTCTAGGCTGAGCAGTCCAGGCTCCGAGCACAGCCTGCACAAGCCCAAGGACTACCACCTCCAGACAGACTCTTTGCCATTACACCACCCGTTTGGTCGGACTGGACAATGTTCTGCTTCTCCCACCCCGGCTCCAGCCCTCTACCCCCCCTCCCACCCCCACCAGCGGCCCTACCTGGACAAGCATCCGGCAGCCTACTCACTGACAGGCTACACCCTGGAGCACCTGTATGACCCAGAGAGCCTCCGGGGCTACTGCAGCTCCACCAGCAGCACAGGCCCTACACACTACGATATGAGCCCTCACCTCCGCATACCAGCAGAGCAGACCCCCGGACACAAAGGCACCTCTGTCATTATCACCAATGGCAGCTAACACTCATCTTACACACACCCACATGTGAGCAAGTTATCTTCATTACAGCATTAAAGGAATAGTTCAACATTTAAAATTTTAAGCTTTTTTGTATGTTTTGATGTAGAAATGGGTAAAGGTATAAGCTTAGCTAATAATACAGGGCGCAACATTATGTGGTACATACAAATCCCAACAAACACCTTTGCCCATTTCTATATGAGAAATGCACGCACAGTTACAGTAACAGTTGCTGTCACCTTTTCTTGAGCTGGAGAGTGAGGCAAAAAACGAAGAATTTTAAATGATGAACTATTCCTTTAAGCCATTGCCATTGTGGATCCTGGTAGCTTGTTTGTTTCATCATACAGACCAATTCTGACACAGTTCTCGTCGTATAAGCTCAGAGAGATGACAGTGCCTGCAACTCCAGTGAATAATACTTTTTTGTTGAAGCTTTTCATCAAAGATTGGCTATATGGTAGGGGAGAACGGGGTAAGTAGGCACACTTTTTACTCTAGTGAGAATTGCTCATCACCAAAACATCTGTCAATAGCCATTCCTACATTAAATTGAAGCTTAAGGTGTTGGCTAGAAATGTGTGTCTCTCTTTTTTTCCAACTTATTGTAATGAAGAAGTAATTTACCATCAAAGACACTCTGACACATTGTGACAACCAACCCCATCAAGGGGTCGGTTGTCACACACTATGGGGTTGTTTGTCACAATGTTATCTTAATGGGAAAAATCTTAAAAAGAAGGCAAGGAGGCAGAACCAAATTTGAATGTTTAATTGCATTGTCAAGTTGACAAATAGGCCTACATAACGTTCTGTAGCCTTGGCAGCTGGTCTAGTTTGGGATGCACTGGGTTGTTTTGATTTTGTTGCCCTTTTTTCTTTTGCTTGCTAGCTGCCTTTTCCTGCTCTATTCTTTCCTTCTCTGGGGTGTCAGTGAGGATACAGCTTGACAATTTATTTCGTTATTGGGTTCCTTTTCTGGCTGCAGCCTTGAGATAACATGTGACAACCAACCCCCCAAAAAATTTGACGACCAACCCCAACTTGAATTTCTTGCTAGCATCAAGGCCAACAACCATCTGACAACTAATTAGCTTGCTAACCACAGTCTAAACTATAGTTTACCCTTCACACTTTCTGAGGGTAACAAGTGTTTTGTTATAAACCCATTGTGTAAAAGCCTAGAAGAAAAATACTGAGAAGCAAACTATTTTGAATTTGACATGAAAAACACAAAACATCCTCTCACCTGAAATGCAGCTGTCTTCCTCCAAGGAAGTCTATGTATGTGACCTCTGATCCCAATTCTGGACCTTTTTTATATCAACATTTCAGAGCTAGCGCGCTCTGGTGGCGAGATATAACGAATGTGACATCCAACCCATGTGACAAATTACCCCGTTCTCCCCTACTCTGATGACTTTATACACTTTCTCTATCCCCAAATTTGAAAACTCTTTCTTAGACCAGATCCAAAATAAACCATGCGTAGATTCTGGTGTTGCAACGGATCACAGTGAAACACACACATGAAGAGCAGATTGGCTTTGTCACTTGTGGGGTGCACAGCTCACAGAACGCTGAAAACCAAAAGCATCAAAAACACATATTTCAATACATTTCTTTTATGTCATCAAAGACCTGTTTACATCAGCTTTCTCTTAATTTATCTAGTGATTTCTACACAGCAGGAAAAGTGAAAATTTAAACTTTTTAAGTGTTTTCTGATCCGACACCCCTATGAGCAGGACATTGTTTGTCTCTTCCTTCCAAAATTGTTACAAATGACAAGTAAAATAAAATGTAGCGTTCAGTCTGTTGCCCGGGGACACTTGGACATGTGGCGGAGAGACAGGGGGATCGATCCACTGTCCCTGCAACCCATTGGACGACCATCCTACCCGCTTTCCCCACTGCAGTGTATTACAGTCTTTTCTGCCAATGTCTCATTATAAAATGTGTATCAATGATTTTTATTTTTTGAAAGGCGAGAAGAGAGGTATAGTTTTAATCACACTTGGATGCAAAAAAATGAATGATATTATTTTGTCAGAATCGATCGGTATAATGAAACAAACGTAAATCAATGCTGGCTAGATAATGGCTGGAGCTCGTATTTTTCGTACATCCCCATTTCTTTGACCTTTTGCACTAAAAAAAGATTGAGTTTTTGTTAAGAGGTCGCCTTGTATTTCAATGCATTTGGTCGGGAGAGACGACAGGGTTTGTGATGCAAACTAGTTAACTAATATGCAAAGTCATTCTTTTGATGTTCTGTTCTCTTAGTTTAGACAGACACATGGATGACTCTTATGGTTCTCAATGAAGGATTTTATGGTTAGAACCATATTTTTATGAGTGACACAGGTTTTACAGAACATTATGGGGCATATTGTATGTTTTCCATCCTAAAATCTGTGGCTATCATTTCCGAGTGACTGTAGGAAGACTGACACTTGTGAACATATGCAATTTGAATGATAAGAATGCCAGGTAATGCAGCTTAATTATTTTAAATCATAAAGGATCAAAGAAGCAATTGTTCTATATTGTTACCTGTTTTTTTTAAACAGGATTCATGTTTTTTCCCTTGGATATTCTTCTTCATGTCCTCTTTAGTTCTTAGATGAACCTATATTTATACAAGTTTGGATTGTTCAGTTTCATTCTGTCAAAGCCTGAAATGTGCTCCGTCTATTAAAGTTATTTATGGTGTACTGTAAATATGCTGAGAAAAAGAAAATCCCACCCAAGCACATGGGCAAAAACTGTATTTATTGAGTCAATGTTTCTTTATGATTTTTAGCTGCAATCAAATGCTTGTATATTGAGTGTGTTTTTTTTGACTGAGGTAAATTCTAATAGAAGACTAAATAAAATCGTTTTGCAGATTTATCATGTTTTTTTCAAACGTCTTTAACATTCAAACATGGCGGTTCATACATAACACATCACCTTTTAAGTGATCACAAAGTCCAACACATTCCAAAAACATGTGAATTCCCCATATATATATATATATAAATCACATGAAAGCACGTGCTCGCTGCTGGTCAATTTACATAAATGCACATTAGATTCATTACATGTGAAAAGCATTTTAAATGCTTGCTCAAACATATAAACTCTTACACTCGTATTGGCCCATGTGGTTTGATTCTTACAGTTTTTGCCTAATGCTTAAACTCTAAAGGTGGCTGCTATGCCCAAAGCATCACAACCTCTAACGTTTGTGACCACGCCCTAAACCAAAGCACCAACCTATGGGCAGAGATTTGTGTCAGTAGAACTTGAATTCGAATTGATAGAACTTGAATTCGAATTGATCGACTTGAATAGGAATTGATCAACCTGCATTTGAATTATTGATACTTGAATTCGAATGTATACACTTGAATATGAATTATCCATTTGAATTTGAATTAATTGTACTTGAATCTGAATTTTATTTACTTGAATCTGAAACAGTTAATATTCCAAATGACTTTCAAATAAAAATTCAAAATTCAAGTTTTCAAATTCAAGTAGAAAAAAATTCAAGTAGAAAAAATTCAAGTAGAAAAAATTCAAGTAGAAAAAATTCAGATTCAAGTAAAAATGTGCACATCCGGTTTCTTTGAGGAAGAGCAATCGAGTGCAGATCTCTGATCCTAGGCTACAGCGTCTGGCCGGTGACCGTTATTTAACGTTCAGGAAATATAAAGTCATACATTAATTTGTTTAATCATCGTCTGTATTTTTGACCTCTTGTTTTATAATCGAAGTATCTTTTAGAACACTAATCACGTTTGAGAAATGAAACTGAAAGTAGTTATAATATCGCCAATATGCTATATCAATGAAAACAGACGGTCAAACAGCGTCCAAATGAGCTAAAATCCTAAATCCAATAAACAGTAACATGGCAAACTTATTTTTAGGCAAGCTCTAATTGATTATTTATTCATTTTTTCAAACGTTTACATGTTTAGAGGCGGAGGATTCCTCCCTCTGTCCGGCTTATCAGACAGCACTCAGCTGTCTGTCAGTTGAACTGGACAAGCAAACGTAAAATCATCAGGAAATGATAAAAACATCCCGATGGAGATTTCTATGCAGTGATTTTTTGATTTTACAGGGTCACGTTGTGGCAGTGACACTCTTTCATCAGTCGGAGCTGCAGCGTAAAGTGAAAACAAACTCAGAGTAGGCCTATATATATAGTCATACTATAGTCAAAGGCGAACATATATGGGCCCTTTACTTGATGCATGCGCGCTCACCGGCCGGCGGGGACACAATTCTTATCAGCGGTAACTTGGCACGATACCGGCACACACCTTGGAGGAGCAGATGCGCAGGTGAACATTGCATCCTGTCAGCGCGTCTCTCTCTCTCTCTCTCTCTCTCTCTCTCTCTCTCTCTCTCTCTCTCTCTCTCTCTCTCTCTCTCCTGTGGTAGGGCGCTTAGCAGACGGAGCGAACGTATAGTGACTATGTTGAAGTTATCTACTGCTTTGTGCCATTACCCTGGATTTTTAATGATAACCTAATGCTCATTAGTGCGCGCCTCTCAGCACTCTGACTCTACCGAAGTGCGCATGGGAAGGCGGGGCACAAACGTAATCTTGTCCTGGGCACGGGGAAGAAATGCGACGGGCATAGGCCTATACTGTAGCCTATACAGTATAGCCTATAAACTGTATATATATATTATAGTGTATATTTATGATCTGTCAAGTTGATGTGAGGGAGCAGGAGATGGGAAAGAGGACATAGGCTATGAGACTGTTTACAGAGCAATCGCGGGAGCACAGGGCAAAGTGTAGGGGGGCGGAGAGGGGGTGCAGGCGGTGGTGATCTCTTATCTATTGTAGCCTAAGTGTTTATTAATGACTATATATATAGGCCTACTCTGAGTTTGTTTTCACTTTACGCTGCAGCTCCGACTGATGAAAGAGTGTCACTGCCACAACGTGACCCTGTAAAATCAAAAAATCACTGCATAGAAATCTCCATCGGGATGTTTTTATCATTTCCTGATGATTTTACGTTTGCTTGTCCAGTTCAACTGACAGCTGAGTGCTGTCTGATAAGCCGGACAGAGAGCGTCGGAGGAATCCTCCGCCTCTAAACATGTAAACGTGTGAAAAAATGAATAAATAATCAATTAGAGCTTGCCTAAAAATAAGTTTGCCATGTTACTGTTTATTGGATTTAGGATTTTAGCTCATTTGGACGCTGTTTGACCGTCTGTTTTCATTGATATAGCATATTGGCGATATTATAACTACTTTCAGTTTCATTTCTCAAACGTGATTAGTGTTCTAAAAGATACTTCGATTATAAAACAAGAGGTCAAAAATACAGACGATGATTAAACAAATTAATGTATGACTTTATATTTCCTGAACGTTAAATAACGGTCACCGGCCAGACGCTGTAGCCTAGGATCAGAGATCTGCACTCGATTGCTCTTCCTCAAAGAAACCGGATGTGCACATTTTTACTTGAATCTGAATTTTTTCTACTTGAATTTTTTCTACTTGAATTTTTTCTACTTGAATTTTTTTCTACTTGAATTTTTTTCTACTTGAATTTGAAAACTTGAATTTTGAATTTTTATTTGAAAGTCATTTGGAATATTAACTGTTTCAGATTCAAGTAAATAAAATTCAGATTCAAGTACAATTAATTCAAATTCAAATGGATAATTCATATTCAAGTGTATACATTCGAATTCAAGTATCAATAATTCAAATGCAGGTTGATCAATTCCTATTCAAGTCGATCAATTCGAATTCAAGTTCTATCAATTCGAATTCAAGTTCTACTGACACAAATCTCTGCCCATACCAACCCTACAAACACAATATATGCTTTGCATTGTGTTTGAAATTTTGCAACACACTTCTTGCAAAACACTAAACACTGTTTTTCACACACATTGTTCAAAAAGGAAATATCCTGCAATCATTGGGAAAACACATCCATATAAAATACAAAAAAACAACAATTGGAAACACACACACACACACTCACACACACATGAAAACATTAAAGTAATTGAATACCAATCAGTCTGAGCCTTAGCACTACAAATATACCTCAGGTGAGCTCAGCTTCTTACAGTTTTTTTCGATTGCCTAAGCACGATTTTGAAAACAGGGCCCGTTTTCTCAAAACACAACACACAATTAGAACACCAAACACCCAGTTAGCAGAACCCCTCAGAGTCAGACCCTTTGTAAAATTAAACACTCTTGTCAAAACTATACACTTAATTTATTAAAAAAATAACATATTTTGTCACCATATGAAACACACACGCTTCATAAAACTGTAGTTAGTTATGTTATCTTTCAATCACAGTCACAAATAATATTTCAAGTGAATATTTAGTATATTGCATGGTAACAGACGTGAATTTACCACATGTAATATGTGAGAAAATACTGTTTGTAAGTGATTAATTCACATGATGTGTTTTCAGGTATTTCAGATTAATAAATGACACACCATATGTAAAAACATCACTATCATACATTTGCTCAATTCGAATGAGCAGAAACAGCATGCAATGACTTTTTCCATTGAAACATGGTTATTTGACACAATTTCAGATGCATATCTTTTATCAATTACGGAGCACATTCAAGATATTTCACAATCCACAATTTAAAAAATCTAATTACACAAATAAATAAAATACGTTTATTATGTGAAAAACATTCACACATGCTTTTCTGTTCATGATTGATGGTTATGATGGAACAATAAAACACAGTGTATATTCTTTTTCTGGCTCTAAGCATGATAACATTTGCACAGGTTACGTGTTGGCTGCACTGACAAATAGAAGAACGCTGATGGAAAGCGATGCGGCAGGATCTCCCATTAAAGCCTGTAGATTTGTGGGTGTGTGGAGGGTCAGAGATTCAGGGCCAGTCTTGTCTCCAGCGTGATGGACATACACTGTTTGCTTTAGCCCTCTCAGTCTGCTGTGTTGCTGGACACTCCCCAGCCTCTGCCTCGCCTATTAAAATCCTTTCATCCTGCTAGTTATTCCTCACTTTAGCTCCTCTTTCAAGCAGCTTCTGTCCTCTCCAGCAGGTTTTCCACTCACTGTCAACAAGACTGATGTTACTCTGCCCCATTAGGTACAAACACATTGCTAAGAAACCAGAAAGGAAGCAAGAAGCTGTGTCAACAACAGCATCGTAGGCTAGCAAGAGCTCAGGGGCTTAGACAAATGTAATGCGGTGCAGATATCAGCCTTTTTCTTTTCTCATTGAAAAACTAACACATATTGCAATTTTATTTTGAAAAATACATTAATGCAGAAACATTTCCTTGTGCCTGTTAGTACCAATACATATCCCATATTATTCCTCATCATGAAGGTAAAAGCAGGATTTCACTGTTAGAGTTGGTTGATGTGGAGCTCAATTTGAACTATCTTGTATCAGACTGTAATGATTATTTTGAATTCTGGATTCATCTGCTGAATATTCGTTTGAAAAATTGTACCAGCAATTTTGTTCTTTGGGTCATGACGCAGCCTCATGCTCCAGTGTTCCCTCACTCAGCAATAAGAGCCCGAGGTACTTGAACTCCTTCACTTGGGGGTTAGGCTCAGATTAAAAGGTGCTGATCCAAATCCCAGCAGCTTCACACTCAGCTTTGAACGATCCAGTGAGAGTTGAATACCTTTATATCCTTTAACCAATTTAAACAAACTATCTTAAATCTGCCAAACTGTACCTGTAACTGTTTTAATTAGGCCATATTGTACTTTCACCCATTTCATTTTAATTGCTGCCACTCCACCACTGTCTAAATGTTTCAATTGTTTCGTCTCTTTGTCAGTTGTTATATAGTTGCATATTTGATGTATGTGCATTGTATATTGTGTATCTATTGTTGTTTTTGCTTTGCATTTGTTTGACTCGACGTCATTGGAAATGAGGGTCACCCCTCAATTGATCTCTTGAGCATAAATAAAAAATAAAAGGTAAATGAAAATTAAAAAATTAAGGTCACAGCCGATGATGTCATCAGGACCACGTCATCTGCATAAAGCAGCGATGAGATCCTCAGCCCATCGAACTGCAACCCCTCCCCACCACGACTACGCCTTGATATCCTGCTGTCCATGAATATCACAAACCCAGAGCCTGACTTACTGCCACACAACCCACACACAACTCTCTCTTTGGGTGTACAGAGATTGGGTGGCCCTGAGAAGTGACCCCCTCACCCAATCCTTCTGCAGTATACTTCCTACAGTATCTGCAGAGGGGACCTGGTCTTACGCCTTCTCCAGATCCATAAACCACATGCAGAGAAGATGGGCATTCTCCCAGGCCCCCTCCAGGATCCTTACCAGAATAAAAAGCGGATCTACTGTTTCAAGGTCGGGACAGAATCTGCATTTTTCTTTTCCTTTTACAATCTGAGGTTCGACTATTGGCTGAACCCTCCTTTCCAGCACCTTGGAGCATATTTTACCAGGGAGGCTCAGTATTGCGATACATCTATAGTTAGTACACACACTATGGTCCCCCGTTTTGAATAGGGGAACACGTTGAAATTCACCAGCAGAACGATGGTGTCCCCTACTAGAGCCCCATGCAGTGTTTGCATCTATCATCCATAGTGAAACTCAGCCAGGGGTTTGTCAGTATCCCCACACACGACCCTCGCCTCACACCTTGGCCAATCACAGAGAAGGATAGGGTCCAATACCTACCCTGTGCTAATGTCTCAATTCTGTCTGATTAAAAATGCCATTCATTAAACATTTAACGAAAAACAAGCACTTTGCAATTTGAAACAATATTGCCTTTAGACAAGTGTTTTTTAATCCATGGCTGTCTGATGCTACTGCCCTCTGAGCTAACACAGTGGTTTCCTTTCTAGGAAATTCAAATTTTCCAGCCATTACTTTGTTATTTGTGCGGTTTAGAGTACAAACATCACCTTCCCATAAGCTATACTTCTGGTTCTGTGAGCATACATATCCGACGTTGCTTGGAAACCTGTCCATTGCCACTTTGCATGAACTGTGGATAACACTGCTGCAGTGTGGTAACTGAGCAGGGCAAACTACTTAAACAGGTGGAGTAGCAAGTGTAATAACAACATATGGTAGGTATTCTATTTTGAATGAGATCAAGAATCTGATGGATTGTCACACAATGTGGTACACATATTCATACCCTCTTCAGAAATACCTTTGTGATCCCTCAACTGTTAATCTAGCTAATCTAGAAGTGTTTAATGTGTTCCATACTTTGGTTAGTGGCCTAAATAAAACCATAAGCCGCCCTTAGCTATACTATATGTTACCTGCTAGTCAAGTAAATTGTATGCCTGTGCGCCGGCGACAGCCTAAGGCCGTACGGCATTATGTTTTCGGTTTGTTCGTCCATCCGACACGCACATTCGTCCTGGCCATTCTTGTGAACATGAAATCTCGAAAACGGGATTTTCTTTAAACTTTGCAAAAATGTCGACTCTGACTCAATGAGGAAATTATAAGATTGATTACAGCTGATCTGATGTGTGAGGTAAATGGTCAAGGTTACTGTGACCTCATTCCTCATGAATGCAGTAGCTCAAATTTGAGCGATTCCCGTCAAATTTGGAACAAACTCACACTTTGACTTGCGGGTAAACTGATTGGTAAATGGACTTGAATGACATAGCGCTTTTTTAGCCGATTTCCTCAGCCCCAAAGCGCTCCACATTTCTTACCACATTCACCCATTCATACACACACTCATACACCGATGGCAGTAGCTGCCATGCAAAGGCGCCTTCTGGACCATCAATTTGGGGTTCAGTGTCTTGCCCAGGGACACTTCGACACGTGGCGGGTAGGCAGGGGATTGAACCTCCGACCCTGCACTCCAGAGGCGATCTCCCTACCCACTACGCCACTGCCGCCCACTTTGGAGGTCAAAGGTCAAGGTCACAGTGATCTCAAATCTAATGAGAACAATATTCTAAGAACACATAGAGGGATTTCTGTCAAATTTAGCACAAACTGACACTAGGACTCAAGAGAGAACTGATTAGAAGTCAAAGGTTACTGCAACCTTACACATTGTGAGGCCACAGTGACCTTGAACCCTTTGTAGCTTGTTTGGAGCTTTTCCTTTTTTAAAGCCGACCACCACTGGACTTTCCCCATTTGGCAACTGTATGCCTCGCTACAACTTCAAAAACACACACACACACACACACACACACACACACACACACACACACACACACACACACACACACACACACACACACACACACACAAGGAACAGAGCTTGAGCACACCACTCACACAGATATGGATGAAACAGATCCAGACCCACAACATCTGGAAAGAGGCAGAGAGAGAGAGAGAGAGGTCCCAGAATCTCAGATGGTCCAGCCCAGTGGAGCTGATTAACAAATGTTAGCGTGCTCATGTCCTTAACTAAGACTGTGACATGCTAACCATCAGTTTATTTGCATTGTAGGCATGCTGATTTTAGCATTTAACTAAATACACATAAGTACTGCAGACTATAGCCTCACAGAGTATGGCTGTAGAGTCCTACAATACTCTTGTTAAATGACCTTTTTCCAATCTGTTGTGTATCACAAACAACATTCCATTCACCAATGTTAGGCTATATCTGGGTGGAGGCTGACTTTTTAAAGACAGATTCTAAACTCTAGACAGGTTAAAAGCTATTTGCAAAGATTACCCTTCTTTGTCTTGTGAGACCTTTAGTAACCTAATGAACAAGTTACTTTTCAAGCTCTGTTGAAAACAGGTGACACATTTGAGCCTGCAGCTGTTTTAGTCTGCATTGACAACAGCCCAATGGGTAACAACGATTGGTTGTTCTGATTGGATTAACTTGTCTGAGTTTTTCCTAAAAGTGATGTAAGTTCAGCCTTTCTCTTCTCTCTTCCCTCTTTCCTCCACTCCCCCTCCCCCCAGCCCCTCTGCAGTTAGAGGTAGCAGTGCATGTCTAATGGAGGCTCCATGAGGTTCATTTCTGCGCTCATTTGTTTTGCAAGCCTTTGTTGGCTGCTGCCCATGTCCATACATCCAGTGACATCTCTTTGACAAATCATTTACAGATGCTTTTCAGCTCAACACATTCACCTAACAAGCATGTAATAACATCCAGGGTTCAGGAAACTGTGTGAGATGAGCATGCTGTCAGAACAAGTAAAAACACTTTGTAAAATAGATTTGGAGGTCGTAGTTTAGCTTCAAATAGCACAGTGGAAGGTAAGGGTGTGGATGTCTAGAGGGGGTAATGGACTAATACTCTTCTGCCTTCAACCCATGGATCACCCAAGGTCACCTGAGTTCAACCCCCAACCTCCAACCACACACTATGAGTAATTGAGTTTTCAGCGAAATATTTTTCTCATTTAACCATGACCCATACCAATATAACTAAAGCACACACCTCAATTCAGACATAAGCAGGCTACAGTACGTATCCAAAAGAGCTAATGTTACTGAGCTAACAGTTAGCTGGCCAGATACAGCAGGTCCACCATTAGCCCTGCATCCTTATAACTGGGTGAGCCAATGTCACTTGTTGTAACCACTGCATTCTAATACAGTGTTCCCCAAGAAGAATGTTTGCATTGTCCCTTCATTTTATCTCTAAATAAGCAATTTACAAATGTCCCAACCACATAATATTTGCAGTCAAATGGTTTAAATTCTTATTCGGAACAATAATTGCACATTTTAAAGACTTGTGAATGCCCTGTACCACATCATATATGAGAAGCATATCTTTATATTATTAGCTTATATTAATAACGAACAGATAATCAATGATGAATAACTCATATTGCACAAAAAATATAATTTGGACATCCCTTAATGCTACATCAGAACACAAACTGTAGCCTGCCTGTTCCTATATTATTTTATCCATTAGTCTATTCTGAGTTGGTTTATGTAGTATTCCCTTACAGTAATTGCATTTACATTTTAAAACACACTATGTCACAACAACCACACACACACAGACACACACACACACACACACACGCACAGACAGAGATAATTCGATCCTCTTTCTTTCTGCATCCTACAAGGCCTAAATAATAGTTTGTCAAATATAACAATTGCTTTATTCCCTTATAAAAAAAATAAAAAAAACAGATATAGATATAATTGGCAATTGATGTCTGTTTTTTTATTGATTTGTCTGTTTTTATTTTTATTATTCATAACTAATTGTTGCCACTGTTTGGAGCTGGTGCCAAACAGCACTTTGTTTCATTCTGTATACAAGTACTCAGTGAAATGACAGTAAAGGAAACCTGCAATCTAGAATCATAAACCATTGTAACAACACACTACATCTAAGATAGATAGATAGATAGATAGATAGATAGATAGATAGATAGATAGATAGATAGATAGATAGATAGATAGATAGATAGATAGATAGATAGATAGATAGATAGATAGATAGATAGATAGATAGATAGATAGATAGATAGATAGATAGATAGATAGATAGATAGATAGATATGAGGCTATTTTTATACTATATCAATTAATATTGTATTAACCAAATGTATTGCCAAATTAGCCGTATTCCATGACTAGCCGTATTCCATGACTTCCATTGTGTGCGCATACCTGGAGCTCAGCTGTGGAAAAGAGCAGTGTGTATCGTCTGTATTGATTCCAGCAAAGCAGACAACAGACTGTTAGTTTTTGGGATTATCTCCATTCCTCCCTTCCACACTAGGTATTCCCATCCCATCGGACATGTGTGTCTGTATGCTGAAATGTCAGAAAATGTCACTGCAATCAACACAGAAGAGCTTGATGTGCTAGCTCAGAGAAGAAGAAAAAAGGTCAAACAACACAAACATTGCATTGTTGAGCGGACGGACGTGCATTCAGATCAAACACTGTATCTGCTGGTATACAGTGAATGTCCAGTTACACTACATCAATTGTTATATAAAGATAAGTGCAGAGAACACACGTGTCTGTTCTATTTTATCTTTAACAAACAATTTACTTCAAAGATATTTTCCCTGTTTTTTTCTTTAATTTTGGCAATGCTGTATCTATCCATCTGCCTTATCACAGACAAGGCTTAGTCAAATAAACACCTAGAAGTTCATTTTGTACCTTTGATTTACTGTAAAAGACATGTTAAAATAGACAAAAACCTCAAAATGTACCAGTTCTGGGGAAAAAACAATGTTTTGTATGCAGTGTCTCAGTTTTATAATACTTTGGTTTTGCAACAACTCCATTTGTCATGAGGTTATATCCTTTAAATTTGACTAATATACACTTCTCTCAATTCAAATGTTTTTACACAACAAATGAACAGGGAAACACAGATTGTACCCCCAAACCTGTGTTTTCATTTGATCTGAAATTGGTTATCAAGTGTATAAGTATATTATATATTATTATTCTAACTGATCAAACCACAACAGAGCCTTTTTACTTTTCTTGGTGCAGGGGAAGGGGAAGTTTAGGGTCCCATGCTGGAGCTGTGTCCCCCCCCAGACCCCACCCTGGATGAGCAATGAATAGTTGAATGGACTTATTCTGTGTTCAAAAATGCCGGGGGAAACGTATGAGGTTTATCTTGAGTGATATACTAAAGCAATTTTCAAAAATATGGTCACCTTTTTATTTTGTTTCTTGATCAACAAATGATTTGAACATATATAAAAGTCCCACGTGTAGGCCCAGGTGGGTAGGTTTAGGGGTTGGTAGATGGGTAGTACATTTTTTTTTTTTTTGTGTTTTCTTCCACTTCTTTACCTTTTTATATTATACTTGTAAAAAAATTAAAAATTTAAGCAGGTCCTTATTGGTATGAATGTCAAGACAGAGGCACAAATGCTTTCAATAAAAAATATTTGAAACGGAAGAATGCCGGGGGAACTTCTAGAACTCCAAAACATCTATAACTATATTTATCTAAAAAAAACATCAGACACTTACTCTGAATGTCGAATGTTAAGAGCCTTTTCAAGGGCTTTGAACTTTCCCAACATTTATTTATTACATCAGACTCTTTACTATGGTGATGCTTGTCTCTGTTTTTCTCATTAACGTCATCAATGGAGTAAGACCAAGGAGATGGTCTCTGTCAATCTTACACACACACACACACACACACACACACACACACACACACACACACACACACACACGGACACACACACACCTACACACACACACGGACACACACACCTACACACACACACACACACACACACACACTAGCAAGAGGCTTTTTAGAGCAGTGTGTTGTCTCACACACTCTGTGAAGTGGTTTTAGGGTGGGGCTGGGGGGCTTCAATGCTCTTTTTTACAGTCCCATTAATCTCTCTGTTCACAATTTCACGCATAGCTTGGGCCTCGGTGTTATTTTCACAACCTTTCACCACTAATTCCTGTGAATCCTGAAACAGAACACCTTCTCTCTCCTCCTCCGTGCTGCGAGTGTGTGTGTGTGTGTGTGTGTGTGTGTCTGTTCTCTCATAGGCAAAGACAGCTTTATCTGTGATTCCCCCTCATCAAAGCTGGGCTAAAGGAATGAAAAGCCTGTCCTGGATTGTGTGTGCTTTGTTAAGTTCACTCTGTTAGAATGAGACACACTGACAGTTTTGCATGATGATGTGGGTCTGTAGTTTGCTCTGCGACAACACGCACACTTTCATTCTCCCAACCCTGTGTTCCAATACCCATACGTCCATACTACTAAGTATGCCAGAAAAAAATTTAGGATGTACCACATGCATGTTGAATGCAGATATGCCAAAAATACCAGGATGCCAGAATACATCCAATAGCATTTTGAAGTATGGAAACCAGCATACTTTAGTATGTAGTATAGTGAAAAGAAAAAGTATGGGATATGGAACGCAGGGCAAGTTTATTTCCGGCAAATACAGTACAATCATAATACAGGATCATTACAGGTCATTACAAATGAGTTCCTAAGGCAGCCTCTTCCATTGCTGTACTGAACAAGGTAAATAGCAGAGATCTGGAAACACAGAGACAGCATATCAAAACAAGTCTGACTGGGGCAGGACACATGAGCCATCAGACAGACTGTAAGGCTGTCAACAAGCTGACACTCACACAGTGCCTTTACATGGGACAGATAGGTAGGATTAAGCCATATACCGATTTTGCCACTCGAACGGACCGGAATAATAATATAATATAAATGTAATAGTATATATAATGTAAATATAAAGACAAGAGGTCACATTTAGATTTCATTTTGGTGTTTTAAAACACACATCAGCGGTGGGGTTTCCATATGAACGAGGAACAATTTAATGTCTGATCACACCAGACAGCGGTTACCTGATTGCGTCACGTGAGGTGAATGAGCCCAGGTGAGTTGATAAATATCTGGGGTTTCTGGGTGGGTCGAGAAAGGGTTTGTGAACGGGAGAAACGGTACTGTTATGGAAATGAATATTGTGTGAACATATGAAATATATTTATACTATATTGTATTGTCATAAATTGTGAATCTTTATAAAATAGAACAAACATTTCTGACCGTAGTCTTGTGTAAAAGAAAGTCAGGTTGTTAGAACTAAGATAGTATGTATATAGACTAGGTCGTGCCAACGTATGTTTGTTATGTCTCACTATTCCAACCCTGAACATCTATTACGTAGGCTGATGTTCGTGCGTTAATATATTTTGTTATAACTGCTGTAGAATGACTGCATTCTCCAATGACTGCATTCTCCAATCATTTCTTTATCCCATTGCTGTATTGTTGTCTTGACTCATGTTTGCAAATATTAAAGATTTGTTCATTTTGTATTTAAACATTGTGTCATCTGGTATTAATTGCCTATTTCTCATATTTTAAGAGGTTGATATTTCAATTCCACAACAGTACGTATTGGTATGTAAAAATTATTTATTTTATACATCGTTTAAAATGTTGTTTGCACAGTGTGCAGTTTTCTGGCACTTTTTTATTTTTTTCATGTCATGTCTTTCATGTGACGGCGCCAACGTCCTATATTGACATCTTGAGCACATGTGGTGGAAGCGCACGTGGTGGAAATGTTTGTTTACTACGGAGCACCATTGATAAAATGTAAACGCACTTTATGATTTAAATGGAGAGACCAACTTATTAAATAGGTAGATATGGAAATTGAGGCGATAATATTATATATATATATTTTTTTTAAGATATATATATTTATTTTTGTTGGCATTTTTATGCTTTTATTGATAGTGTAGAGACTGAGGTGAAATGGGGCAGAGAGGGGAGTGACATGCAGAGAACGACTGCGGGCTGGAATCGAACCCGGGTCCGCTGCTGGCCGAGGCCCATGGGGGGGACGCCCTACCAACTGAGCTAAGGGCGCCCCCTATACTATTATATTTCATCATTTATATTTTATAATATTATATATTTTCGGGATAGCCTATATATATTGTGATATTATAATTATTTAACTTTGTTTCATGATGTGGTGATAGTATTTATCTGATTTACTTGGATTTGATTTGAATGTTTGATTATGCATTGGAATCTATTTAGAGAATTATTTAGAGGAATGAGGACTAATTGATTAATGAACTAACCTGATTTCTTTTTATCTTTTGTGTTTCTACTAAGGTTATCAACCTAATCCCCTATACTATTCATCCATCATTCTCATTTATGTTAAATAAATACAAAGCAAGAAAGGATTTGAGCTGTCTATTGTCCCCTTTCCACCGAGTATAGCAGATTCTTTCGACGGTAGGCAGTGTGTAGCTCCACCTTTTCGGCACCCTTTTAGGCGATTGGTACCCCAATGGAGGAGTATCGAAAATGGGAGCGGCTTAGCGCGGTTAGGCTCGCTTACATCCATACCCTACCCAACTTTTGGCAAATGGAAAGCCAAAATAACCGGACCGAACCGCTCTGACCCAACCCGCTCTACTCTGTGGAAACGAGGCATATACAGTACTCTGTCTCATCCTTGCCGTTTTCAAGTTAAGGAAGTCACAAATCAGATAACATTACCCAGATAACTTGACAGTTGATAACCAGCGGGATAGCTTGGAGAAGAAGATAACAGCTCAGGAAAGATAGAACTGTACGTACAACAATGTTATGTAACTTATTGTTAAGTGTTACCAAAAGTAGAAATACAACAATGTCAATATACTCCATTACCAGTTAAAGCCCTGCAGATACTTTCATCATAAAGCCTGTAAAATTGAACTGCCTTGCATAGAGCAAGGTAGTTTAGTTCAGTGGTTCCCAACCTAGGGGTCGAGCCTCTCAAAAGGGTCACTATAGGGCGGATGGGTCGAATAATGATTAATGAGAGAGATAAGAAAAAAGTGTTAACAAAATGATCTTTTTTCTTTTCTTTTCTTATACTAGGCAAACCATTGTATTTCATGGGTTTATTAATGTTCTACTGTATGTAAGATTTAGAGAGAAAAAACATGGAAGTAATCCAGCTGTCAAATAATATAAATAGTAATGGGGGATATGTAGAGGAGTACAAGTCTCAAGTATCATATAGTAACAAGCACCCCATTGATGATACCTATCAGTACTGCAGATAAATACGAGGTCACTGAATAACCAGTCTTGGATTTGATACTTAACTGTAATACCTGGTAACAACATGGCAACCTTCTCTTTCTCCAGACATTTAGAATGTGAAACAGAAGGCCAGACCGTTTATTTTCTGAAGTTGAAGTAGTACGTCTGTTGATTAACTGACACATCTCAGAGAAGAAAGACTTGTGTTAGGGATTGAGACACTGTGAGGGGCCATCTGTCTGCGTGCAGGGGGACCACCATGGCAGAGTGTGTGTGTACCAGAAACAAGTTTGTGTGTTTCAGGAGATAATGGGGAACAAAAGGAGAAGCCTCATCATCATGCCTCATGCCCTGCTGACCTATTGACCTCTTCACGTAGCCATCCCACACTCTCGGTCTTCCCCTGTATTTATATCAAAAAAACATCCAATAAACCCTTAGACACCCTGTAACGTCCCCACAACATGGCACACTATCAGAACCCCACCATTCACCCAGGCAGCAGATTGCTGTCAAAGGGATAACACTATACGCCCCTGACCCTTAATGTTCACAACTACAGCCGGCCCCCTTTTCTACCTCATCCTTCCTCATCCTTCTTTAACATACAAATTGGGTGTTTTGTGCGGGGCTGAATTGGAGATTAATTGCACACACCATTTGGCAGTGCTTGTTTGAAAAAAAAGGAAGACCGCAGCCTTTTTTTTTCTTCATAGTGTGCTGGTGATTAAGGTTAGAGATTAGGGCCACTGAAGATTAGTACACACTGCTTTCTTTGTAGAGGGCTGTGGTGGAGAGGCTAGTTCAGGATAAGACTTTAACTTCCACTCTGGAGCAGGTTGGTTCTCATGGGGACAAGCCAAAGCAGCCCACTCGTTCCTTTTCACTCCATCATTCATAAAGGAGGAGACAATCAGATCACACACACACCAACTCTTACCGAAAAGAGATACTTGGTAGCATCTGTGAGCAACAAGTCTCAGTGCTATGGACATGGCAGTTATCCATACCCAATCAACATGAGGTGAATATTGTGGGTTATACACTGCCCGGACAAAAGAAAAAGTCGCCACCTGGATTTAACAAAGCAAATAGGCAAGAGCCCTCCATCGGTCAAAAACTGCAGTGATTAATACGTTTCAGTTGGCAACAAGTTATTTAACCCTAACTGATGCAGTGAACAGCTTCTTATTTCTTAAACAACCATGTCAGGAGACATATGCTGCGGTCGTGGAAACGAAAACTACTCAGGAGAAGATGAAACTACTAAAATCATACTAAGAACTTTCCAACGCATTATTTAAACCTGGATAGATAGTGGTGAACCGTCATCTTCTTTTTTTTTAAAGATATTTTTTGGGCATTTTTATGCTTTGTTGATAGTGTAGAGACAGAGTTGAAATGGGGCAGAGAGGGGAGTGACATGCAGAGAACGACCGCGGGCTGGAATCGAACCCGGGTCCGCTGCTGGCCGAGGCCCATGGGGCGGACGCCCTACCAACTGAGCTCATCCCATAATTTATAGCGTAGCTGGCTATGGGTGCTAGCCTTGGGTCTATAACCTGTCAGATAGGTGGTTAGACCTACTCTGAGTTTGTTTTCACTTTACGCTGCAGCTCCGACTGAAGAAAGAGTCACTGTCACACGCGTCCCTGTACAGTTTGAAGCAAAATCACTCCATAGAAATCTCCATCGGGATGTTTTTATCATTTCCTGATGATTTTACGTTTGATCGATCATTTATCACATCAGTCTTCTCAGCCCTCATGTCGTTCATATAGGCCACCATGCACATACCGTAGGTCAGAATGAATTTCGCACGCGCTCAATCCAGAGTGAGCAGACTGACCCAACGCTGATCCACTGTTCTGAAACCGATAACCCAGCTCATCTCAGAGTTGGTCGACTCAGAGTGGAGGCATGGTTTGAAAGTGCCCATAGATCTTCGGCCTGGGCCTGGCTGTCCCCTCGCTCTCCTTTAAAAACACAATGGGGTCGTTCCTTTGGCTATAACACTAAGGAACTATCTGTTTTAAGACATCTGTTCTGTGGCCTCTGAATAAGTTAAACATCCATCTTTTCAAATTGACCTTTGTCTCACCTGAAGATGTATTTTCATTGTTATTTTGTGTTTATTTTTTGCTTGCACCGTGAGTGTCCAACTCAAATCACTTTTTTCACAAGGGGAGAAACACTAAAACACACACACACACACACACACACACACACACAGTGTGAACTGCCCCGAGGCTCAGTGTCAGATACATTATGGAAACTCTCACTAAATGAAGCACAACACTGACACGCAGACAGTTAAATGTTAAACTTAGGCCAGCCCACAGCAACAGCCTGCTCCCAGAGGGCACTGCTCAACACAATCATTAGTAGATGTTTGAGGGGTCAGTTAAGCATTTTTTCTTTTGAAACAGGGACTATGTGAATAGGTTTTTAAATACAGTTTGAAGGTTTGTCTCAGTAAGTACACTCCACACATTATTCTGTGATGACTAATCAGATGCATTGGAGCATACATTCCTTTAGTTAGACTTACAGTTATGCATATTTACACATAACCAGCACAACAATGCATACATGAACTTCAATCAATCAACAAACGATTTAAGATGACCAGCGCTATTGTATTAGAAGTAAACTACAGTATAATGTCACAGGAAAAAATGAAGGAGGGAGATTGATCTGGCGACGAGGTGATTTTATGAAGAAAGACTCGTCCATTGTTGATGCACACAGTAACTCAGAGCTAAGAGCCAGTGGTTTCAGTAGCTGTGTGGTTCTAAGGCAGTAAACATGTCTGTCTTCTTGGCTGAGCTGCAGATTACACATGGACTCCTTTCCCCTCTCAGCAGATTTATGTGTGCACTGACAGCAGGGGCTCCCACCTGCACAAACACTGTCCCACTGACTGACTGACTGCTGCCCATTGTGTTAACAAGACCTGCACTAGCTCCCTGGACACAGCAGCCTCTCTACGGCCGGCGAGACTCTCAAACCACACACACACACACATACAGGTATACACAGGCACACACACACACAAGAAAGCACAAATACGAGCGCACCCATACAGGCACATACACATACGTAGGCAGGCACACAAGCGCGTGCACACACACAAACACACACACACAGGCACACACACGCACGCACACGGGCACAGAAACACACACACACACATACAGGCACAGACACCCACAGGCATAGGCCTACACATACACACACATAAGGCACACATACATGCACACCCCCCCCCCCAACACACACACACACACACACACACACACACACACACACACACACACACACACACACACACACACACACACATGTGATGTGTATAAAGGAAACTGATGTTTCTTTTATATAGCTAGAGCATTCACTGTCTGGCTGAGGTAAACTGTCCAATATGGGTCTACTTCTTAGGCCATGTTTCATGACAACACTCGGAAAGGTCTTACCCTTTACGTTTTCAAAAATGTTCAGACGCAATTGTTTTGAAAACTTTGTTCATGCACAAACTCATGCACACAGTTTCGGTACAACAGGCCTACATGTCTGTAGTACGCATGCCTAGCCAGTAGTTGGTAGAGACACTTGTATTACATAGCTCTTCCGGTGCAATTTGGCGCATGTAAATAATGTGTTTACTGTAACCGAAAATGAATGCCACTAACGTTCATGAAGCTCAGGGTTACAAGTATTGCAAATGACTTGCTTTCTGTCCTCATATTTCACCGCGTAGAACTCGTGAAAACAGAAGACATGCTGTTAGTGACTTGCAACTTAAAGCTGGGGTGGAGGATTTGGGGAGAAAATGGCAGTTGGGATAGAGATTTGAATCCAAATACCTCAACCGCTCCACTTGTTCTCTTTAGTCCCTCCTCTTTGGTCCTTCCCTGACACGCTGAAGTGCCAAAGTGAATGGACAGTCCCAACAGCCAATAAGAACAGAGAATCGGAGCCTCGCTCTGATTGGTCAAAGTGTACAGATCATGTTAACTTTGACCAATCAGAAATCATATACCCCAGCTTTAATTACTATTTCAACAAACATTTCATATAAATAAATAAATAAATAAATAAATAAATAAATAAATAAATAAATATCATATACAGTATGTTTATATCATATTTGTACCATGTATGCAAACTTGAGTAAGTAATACAAAAAAAAATGTATTTACATTATTATTTAGTTTAACTTCTGAATAGCGTGTGGCTAATTGACAAATAGGCCTACGCATGTGTGGAGTGGAGCCGTGATGTCATTGATATCAAAGGGAACAGCATTGCTATTCACATGGTGACGCTGGAGTTAGGTTTTTGAAAAGATTCCACTCTGGAACTGGTTTCAAAAGTTTACGTTTTCAAGACGGCAACCGCTTTTATCATGTAAACGAAACTTAAAAATATGTGTTGATATGGTTGCAGTGTAGACAGCACCTTGAAGTATGCTCCACAGTTATGCCCTCTGTTTTTTTTGTGGCAGGTTCTGGTGACGATTCTGGTTCAATTCATTTTCATATTTTCTATTTTAATTGAATTCTAAGCTGTCTTAAAAGTCTAACCCTGCGTTCCAATACCCATACTTCCATACTATTTAGTATGCCAGAAAAAGATTTAGGATGTCACAATACATGCACGTCAATTGTAGTAGCTGAAAATACATAAATGTCCCACTAACTCCAATAGCAATTCGTAGTATTCGTCTTTTACTTTACATTTCTCGACATAATGAAAAAAATCTTCCTTATCTGATTTTTTTTTCTCTACCTAAAACTATTCTGTACTTTAGTATGTAGTGTAGTAAAAAGAGGAAGTATGTGAATTGGAACGCAGGGTTAGTTTTGATATGAGAAAACCCTGGTGGTACCCTCTGATAAGGCAAACATATTGCAAAGCGGCAAAAAAAAGCCCCTGGTAATATCAGTTCATTCCCTATCCTGCTGGCTAGTCACTGTAGATAAATGTGGGACCACACTAACAGATGGACAACAGATTACTTCCGGCACTTGTTCAGTGGGATCACGCTCCTGCACGCTGTAAAAAGTGACTTTTGTCCGGATGGCTGCCAGGGGTCCTGGAGGTGTTAAAAAGGTCAGTGAGGGGGAACACGGGATAGAGGGCAGCTTCTAGACTGCCTGTCTGCATTACTGGGACTGTGGAAGGGGTTAGGAGCCAGGAGTCATCTGGATTGACCCACAAGTGTATACACCTGTTGCATTTTAAAATAACAAACATACATTCATACATACATACATACAGACAGACGGACGGACGGACAGACAGACAGACAGACAGACAGACAGACAGACAGACAGACAGACAGACAGACAGACAGACAGACAGACAGACAGACAGATCATTATATGGTGACACTAGAGAAGCATTGCATGCATTTTTGCGTGTTTAAAACATATCTTTCATAAACAATCCTTTTCTTAACCAAAAGGTGTGAGGTTTGCCCCAGTTGTTTTTGTTTGAGCTTTGTTTTGTTTCTTGTGTATTTATAGCTTATTTTCTTAATCATTTTGTCTTAGTTATTTATTTCACTTTTTTCTGTATTCCTTGTCTGTTAATGTGAAGGAGGGGGAGGGGAGGGGGAGGGGAGAGGGGAGAGGGGGTTGGGTGTTGTGTATGTATTGTATGTGTTTACTTATTCTGTTTTTTTGTCCATATGTATAAAAACATAAAACCACTCAAATAAAACTTAAAAAAAAAAAAAAACAATACGTCAATGGAGGAAAATAACATTCACACACTCCGTTAATCTCTAACCTTGCATAAATAGCTAGAGGGTGTGTGTGTGCGTGTGTGTGTGTGTGTGTGTGTGTGTGCGTGCATGTGTTAGTGGCTTTGTGTGACAAACTCAACAAATTCTTGGTATGTGGATAAAGACGTGACTGTCATTGAGACTCATGTACCAGTTCGAATAGTAACTAAATGTAGGAGGTTGTGCTTAATTATGTGTGTGTGTGTGTGTGTGTGTGTGTGTGTGTGTGTGTGTGTGTGTGTGCGTGTGTGTGTGTGTATATATATTCCAATGGGCTGTCATGGTGTGCCCTTCACCAATCCCAAGAAGCGTTCTCACCCTCTCATAACTGCCTCTCCTCAGCTCCTTGACATTGCCACTGACTACTGTCACTGACTGGCAGTGTCGTGTCTGTGTGCCACTCAGAGAGGCCGGGTGCTAATGTCTTACTGAGTGTTTAAGTCTGTGATAGGGAGACACATAAAGGACAGCTGCTTCTGGCCCACTTTCACAAATCAACATGCCACTTTTTCATAATGTAGCCCTCTGTTCACCATCAGCGCTATAAGACGTTCTATATTTAGGTGCTGGTTTTTCACTTTCACTCTCACTCTCGCTTGTGTGTGATAAGTGAAAGTGAATGTCACCTCGGTTGTCAGTGGAGGGGGATTTGTTTACTTCTGCAGGGCCTGCAGTAAGTTCTTAAAAAAAATGTACTATACATGTAATTCTTATTATATAATTATGAATCAAAACATATTCCTACCGAGGCACCTGGAACCAAACATAAGACTATATATGTTTTTGTTAAGAAAATTGTTGGCCCTGCTGCTGTAAACAACAGTGAAACTTTTCAGGAAGCTTTCTAACTTCAAACAATGTTCAACGGATCACATTGTCCCATGAGGAAAGTTTGTTTTCAGTTATGAGAATATGCCTTAGAAAATGCCACTTATTTGTTGTAGCCAAAGTTACATAACCCATATACGTATGTGTGCTCCTTAATTAGAAATAATGTATTCTTTTATACTAATCTATGTCAAAAGTATTCAAATAATTTAATTAAAAAAGATAAAGGTGATATTTTCAGTTAATGTTCAGTGTAAACATTTGACTTGAGCCAGCACAAAACCACAATTAGCTTATATAACAATAATGTGCTCAGTATGCATAGAGTTAAATCAATGTATTTTGTTTAATTATTAGATTATTAATGCCGTCCTATTGACATATGAACAGGATGTTGTAGTTGGTTGAGGTAGCACTTACTACATCATATATTTGTTTTTGTGCGATAAAAAAATAATAATAGAGAAAGAAAATAATAATCAAAAAAAAGAAAAGGAGAATGTCTTTAAATGATACATACATATACACATAAAATAAAAGAGAAAATAAATTGCACTTGAGTACAAACACATATATACAGTATATATACATCTCGTAAAAAATTAAGAGACCGCTCCAAATGTTCAGTGTCTCTTGTTGTACTCTTGAGAGGCATATGTTTGATTAAAATTAACATTTTGATTTTATAATATAAACTACTTACATAATTTCTACCAAATTCACAATAATTTTTTTTGTCTTTTAGAGCATTTTCAATGTCGAGATAAAGATTTAAGAAAAATCCAGACTGGTCTCTTCATTTTTTTCTGGGTGCTGTATATGTCAATATACCTGTATATAATACACATCAGTACAGATATATCTATCTATATATCATCATATATCATTCTTTAAATATATTGTATTATTAATATCCCCCCCATTCTTTTTTATTATCATTATTATTGTTTCTTGCCCAACTGTATTGATCACAACCCTTTACTTACTTCACACATAAATCCTTTAACTTTTTTTTTCCCAACCCTCAACTTGCTTTTTCATTTTCTCCATTGAAACTGAAGACCTCTGCTTTGAGCTTCAGTGTCTGATTGATTGGTGTTCTGGTGAGGCACATACGTGTGTTAGTTTTCATATCTATGGTGTTGGAACAGGAAATGTAAGCCGATATTCCAACCGTAGAGAGGGGGCTGGTTATGTGGCTCAGCAGCCTCAGGTTACCGTGAGGGCCGCAGGGTGAGGGGATTGACACATGGGGCGTCTGGATGGTCAGGTGCAGAGAGTATAGTCACTCATTTAGTGCCAGCGGAGCAGCTATTTCTAGGCCCTGTTGAGATTGCATTTCTTCTACACTTGTCAGACTCTCGGCCATCTGTCATTGTATCAGTGATGTCTTTACATGCGATAGACCAGTGGACAGTGACAGAAATGGTGCATGTTGTGATAAAAGCATGAAACTTTGCATGTAGCTAAAATATGGCAATGCTAATCATTCTAGCTTTAGTGTCAAGCTGGATTGGACTCCTATGGTCCGTGGCGGCCATGGCTGCCAAATCGAAAGCTTTATCTATTGGTCATAGAAACCTATTTTTGGGTGTCAAGTCATAGGTTTTCAAGTTCATAGATTCAATTAAATACCGTTCTGAGACCTTTTGAATAATATTTACATTGTTTTCGTGAAGACCTCTTCAGCTTAATATGCACATTTGCGTTGATTGTGTTTCTCGTATGATTCTTGATAATATAAAGTGCTATCATAATTATTACATTACCTTACGAATAATTCAAAGGAATCATAGTTACTTAATGAAGATATGTATAAGAACAAATGTGCAATGTCTATTCTCTTCTTAAGACCACTTGCTATTGGGATAAACTCAGTCAAGACTTCTGGCTTTCTTCCAAAATGCTCACTCTGGCTATAGGATCAATGCAGAGGCTTTCAGCTTGGAGTTACGGTAAAGCTTTATATAACACACTGTATGAGAAAAACAATGCTGCTTTGACCAAAAAGGTGCAGCTCCATTCAGACGATGTACTGCTATTGAATGTTGCCGGGTAAACCAAGCTATGTTGTGCCCAGATGTGAACTTTGAAGCCGGGAGATTTTAAAATCACCGGACCCATTAAAGTCAGTTATTTATGCTCATCTACCCTCCCCCCCACACACACACACACACACTCACACACACACACACACACACACACACACACACACGCACACACACACACACGCACGCACACACGCACACACACACACACACACACACACACACACACACACACACACACACACACACACACACACACACAGTAACCCGGCCAGGCAGATCTCGGTGGTGGTTGATGCGTTGGTGGTGGATTGTGGGTCTAAATAACAGCAGCTGTGAGGAGCCTGTCGCGTCGGGCTGACTGATGTCTTGGCTAAGGATGCTCCCTGATCACAATAAAGCTGTCATTGACATTTTATGATCTGCATTCTCCCCGCTCCAGGACATTTCCACACATCTTAAATTTCCATGAGATGAGCAAGCTAAGATGGACAACGCTCTCATCTCACCCCCCAACTCACATACTGTACATCGTCTCACACACATTTCACTCTCTCGTCTCTGGACTCTCACTATCTCTGTCAGTGGAACAGAAACTCGTACAGACTTCTAGTAGCCATGTGAATGATGATGACTTATTTTTTCACATCAAGAACTAACGCAGAAGTAGTGCTACGCTGCTATTACAGGAACACCAAAAAGGAAGAAAGATGGTACCCTTACCAACTTTTGAAAGTGGAAACACAAATAAATGCAAACCGAACCGTACCTCTCAGTGGAGACTAGGCCTTTCAGACTTGTGTTCTTGCTTCCTGCCATTGGCTCATCTGGTCTTGTTGTCTCAACCTGTTCTCCACATTAGGGGAAATTACCTCTTGTGACATGATACGGAGAACATTGGATAATCTGAGGATGATCCAAGCCCATGACAGTTTGGCTGTGTCAATAGCTTTAATGTGGCTGTGTGTCCCCAGTGTGCAGGCCAGCACGCAGAGGGGATGTGACCAGTGATATGACAGGCCCCTCCGTACAGTCTGAAGCCAGCCTGGGTGGGCGAGGCTCGCCATGGGCTTAACAGGATAATCTCCAGCCCCTTTGTTCCTCTTCAAAAGGATCTTTGAAAAGGGAAATATCCACCTCACGTTTTTACAACCAGAGTTAACCCCCTCAGACGGAACCCCAAGTCCCCCCCCCCCCCCAACCCATACCCCCCTCATCACCAGAGAGCAGTACCCACACAACATTAAAAACAACTCAATGGCCCTGATGACAGTTATGAATTTTAGTTTTTTGTCTTCCTTTCGCTATGTGTTTTTGATGTGTCTTGAGGCAGTATACGTAAACTCTCTCATACACACACACACACACACATACATACACACGCACGCACACACACACATACACACACACACACACACACACACACACACACACACACACACACACACACACACACACACACACACACACACACAATGGTCGTGTGTTTATCACTTCCGAGGACATTACATAGTTACATTAATTTCCTGGAGACTTGCTCTAACCATAACCACTACTTGCCTTAGCCTAACCCTAACCCTAACCTAAATCTACATCTATAGCCTTACCTTAAACCAAGTCTGCGTTCTAAAATGTTATCATCATTCAGGTTATGGGGACTTCCATGTCTTCCCCAAAAGGAAGGCTCGTCCCCACAACATCACTGTGTGAACAGAAAAATGTCCCCACAACATGAGTAATACACGCCCACACACACACACACACACACACAAACAAGGGGGATAGTTTCACCCTGTGGCCTTGTTTGAACACAGCACGCTGGAGGTCAGATGGACCAAGGCCATGCCAATACAACTAGACAAACATGGATCTATCCTTTTAACCTTTGACCCCCCCCCCCCCCTCACACTGACCACTGACTCACACTGAAATATAAGAGTGGAAAGAGTATTGGATGAAATGAAGGATGAGAATTGATGAGAGTTGAAGTTAAAAGACACCGGTTCTGTGAGGGGAAAACAAAAGAAAGAGTGTTGAATGCACCGCCTCGGGATGATGAAGTGAAAATGGGCCGTGTTGACACCATGATGTACATACATTGATCCTGGGGAAAAAGACTAACTAAATCTTAAAGCGTAAATATCCAATCACTTTATATTGACAGTTTGTCATATGACTCTTGGGGGTTGATCTAATAAGATCCCAAATAAAAAGTGCTAAACTGCCCGAGCATTCTACATGTGATCAACTGAGATGAAATGTGAAACAGCAAGTAGATCTAAATGAGGGTTTAGCGTGTGTTACTGGTTTCTGTGTTTGGACAGAGAGCAGAGTGACAGCAAGCGCTAAGAGAAATGTAATGCCATGGAATCACAGGTGTTATTGGATGAGGTAAACACACGCACTGTTGCCAATTAATATTAATATTAATATCGCTCAAAGAAATGTGATATTGGAGACGCTGTGGGTAAAACAACAAGGACTGATGACAGGACATTAGAAGAAATATCTTAAAAAAGCCTCTGCAAATAAAACAGGTTGCACATGAGTACAGTCGCTCCTGTTGGAAACAGCAACATGTAAAAGCCCTGTTTGGATTCATTCTGTGTGTCCAGACTGCACACCTGTCCATCCTGCCTGACATTAAGGACTCTGGACAGTAGACACTGCTGGGGGAGAAGCTCACTGCGCTGGAACGACCCAGACGAGAGGAAATGCCTTATGTATGAAGGTATTGTGTGTTGCTCCAAAAAGCCCTTAGCTCATCCAAAAGCTCCCATTACTGGATGGGCGATATGTCGGGATTATTTGCGTTTCTGTCAATCCCAACATAACACTAGCATAAAGCAACCTCTCTCCTTTGTCCTTTATGTTTCCTCCTCACCAGCCGTCTGTGTGCAACAGTTTAACAGCTGCTGTTCAAACGTATTAATTAAATAAAGACGCAATCACAACCACCGCAATTATTTTCAGGCATTGTGCGTGTGCTAAATTAACCCTTTTTGCATCTACTCCTCCCATATTCTGCGCACTTGGGAAGAAACGCCTGATTTTACATATTCGTTAAGTCAAACCTTCTACATGGACAGCGTGTGTTATTTGAGACGCAATCCTCAGTGAACAAACGTTAGTAGATCAGCTTGAACGTTTTTTTTTTGCAGGGGTGAAATCCCGTTTGCACATGTTTTTATGCACACAAACGTTTAGTAGATCAACCCCTTACTGTATGTGGGGTTCACTTGGGTCCATTCCTCTTTGAGTGAAAACATTTATATAATTCAAGCAAGGTAAATATAGTATTATTGATCTATCCACAGAAGCTGTTCTGTTTCCCAAGCGTTTATATCCAAAATATTGTATATAAGTAAAAAATTATAATTGGAAAACAATAACTGCAACTGTTTTATACTGTCTGATAGGAAAATCCGACGTTTTTCTCTTATTATTATCAATCAAGCAACTTTGAGTTTGGGAAAAAGCGCCATATAAATTGAATGTAATATTATCGTTAAGCAATCAACTGTTTGTCCAGAGATATAAGATGTGGCCACAGAAACTAGAAAGTGTAATGGGACACACTTGACCCTTTAGGCCTGTGCATCCTCGCACGTCAACTAATGCAGTCCTCTCTTCCCATGTTGCCTGATTCATTCCTGCAGCACTAGTGGATGTAGCATGAGGCCATGTACATGTGTTAGACACGTTGACATACATACCGTGTGAACACAGTCCCCCTGGTTGGGCCAGGCAGAGTCACCAAGACACACACACAGACTAATGCAGGAACAAGCAGGACGTGGATTAGGACAAAAATCCTACATGGGATTCCATTAAGTTCCTTTGGTCATGATGGAAAGCAGGCAGGTGTGTGGCAACAATGAACACACACACACACAAACACACACACACACACACACACACACACACACACACACACACACACACACACACACACACACACACACACACACACACACAATGGACAAAGTTGGAGCACTGTGTGTAATTGTGTGTGGCTATATGTGTGCAATACATGTGTCTTGGTAATTAGTCATTTCCACTTTGTAATTTTTATTACAGAATATTTTAAAGAGAAAAAAATAAGAAAAAATGCACCGCACAAAAACTGTCAATAGACAATACAGTTATGATGATGAGATGAATGTTGGACATCTTGACACAGCAACATAATTAGACCAAAAGTATAAATATGAGCGCCGACATACGTCATTTGTTTTCCTGAAAGCCTTTAATATGGAAATATGGAAGGTGAGACACAGCAGCCAAATACATTGTTTAGTACAAGTACTGGACAAGTACTGGTACATTTTGAGATTTGGGCTATTTTGCTACCATCACCTATCTTCTTTCATAATAGTAAAAATCAAAGGTCCAAAATGAACATTTATGTCTTAATGAAGAAATTGTATTACAAAAAAGAATAGTTTTGATGTCAGTAATCAACTGAAATGTTACTGTAATCCCCTGCAGTGTCTGGTCTTAACAAGAACATTGCTGTGAATAGATAATGACAATGATGATGAAATAAAGATTTGACATCTTGACACAACAACATAATCAGACCACTACAAATATAAATTCAATCTCCCCCAAAACATCATTAGTTTTTCTGAGTGCCTTAAAATTTCAGATCTTACTTTTAAAATAGATATGTACTTTTAAAATAGCTCTGCGTTCCAAATCACATACTTTTTCTGTTAACTACACTACATTATAAAGTACAGAAAAGTATTATGGCCACGGGAGAGAAAAACAATCAAATAAGGAAGATTTTTTTTCATAATGTCGAGAAATGTCAAGAATAAAGACGAATACTCCAAAATGCTAATGGAGTTAGTGGGGCATTTCTGTAATTTCAGCATACTACAATTGACATGCATGTATATGGGACATCCTAAATCTTTTTCTGGCACACTAAATAGTAGGGAAGTATGGGGATTGGAACGCAGGGCAAGCTTCTAGCAATACCGCTCTTCGCTTTCAGAAAACCTCATAGCAGTCAAAGCCAATGGTGAATGATTGGCAGACGGGGCCAGACCACACAAAGGAAGAGGTGATGAGAGCAGCTACCTGTGGAGAGAGAGAGTCACTGAGGACGGATAAAGAACTTTTAGAAGGCTAGGATGTTAGCTTGGAGCCTGGGTATATTCTGTATGCTCTGACCTCCTGCTCCACTAGCTACATCTTTATTTCATGGCTGACAAAGTGAATGCCAACGCGGCGTAAGGAATTCTGCCCTCCATGTCTGATTTATGGCCCTCAGCTGCTGTCAGCCAAACCAGCTGGCCTTTTAGATGGGCCTCAGAGGGGAACACACACACACACACACACACACACACACACACACACACACACAGAGAGAGAAAGAGGGAGACACACAAGTTGTCTATGAGAAGGTGTTATTGGGGGAAAAAAAGGAATTTAGGTATGTTAGTGGCTTTCAAGAATAAGCTAGTAAGGTTTGTGTCTTTTTGTGCTTCCATAACATACTTGCTTGAAAAAAGGTCCAACAATTCCATTTAGGTGTATATTTTTATAATACTTTGAACCACACATTTTAACTTCTAAAGCACTTCAACTAAACTTTCCATAATCATTCTTAGCACTATTCTGAAGGTTATTACATTACATAAGGATTTGTTCATTTGTTATGAGTTGATTGATTTATGAGCCATGTTCGTCTTTAAAAACATGCCAAAACAAGATTTTCAAACGTTTTTAAGACCTGTATATAGTACTTTTTGATGTACTTGGGTCCTAGTGTAAATATATTATTTACAGTAAAACTGTCAGTATTTATCTGTGTAAATATTCTATAATTGTAATACAGAAATCAATTCTGTATTGATACATTTTTCTGTAAGGATGCAACTCTCACCTGTTTGTTCAGTGAAACATTTACATTACAGATGCAACTGTAGATCTTTGCAGATTGGGTTGCTCCCTCAACCCTGCCTCTCTCAATGAGAGACCATGATTCACAACAGGGTCTATCAGTGTTGCCCTTACTGTATTTCATCAGACATTAGAGCTTTTGTCTACTAGGTCTTCTTCCACACATCCACGCTCTCACTGCCACTCTTCTCCCTCCAACAACCTGTCTTCATCGGTCCATTTCCCCAAAAATATTTTTGAGCTTTCCCTATATATTGTACTGTATATATGTTCACTAAGCACTACATAGGGTTTGTGCTACCTAACACAAAAAAAAACCCTATGTAGTAGGTAACACAAAAAAAAACCCTATGTGTTAGGTAGCATAAAAAAAACCTATGTAGTAGGTAACACAAAAACAAAACCCTATGTGTTAGGTAACACAAAAAAAACCTATATGTTAGGTAGCACAAAAAAAACCTATGTGTTAGGTAGCACAAAAAAAACCCTATGTAGTAGGTAACACATATCTATGTAGTAGGTATGTAGTAGCTACTACAATTTTGTGTACCTTATTTTAAAGTGTTACCTTTATTTTGATGGATGACCAAATGATTTTAAGGTTAATTGAACATAGACACAACCCCTGGTCTAATGACTTCTTATAACCAGACACACATAACAGTTTTTCTCACAGGAATTTGGGAAACTGGGGTGGGGACCCTGGACCTACTAGGGGGGTCCGGGGGAGCACCCTGGAAGAAAAATTTGAACCTTTTAAAGTAAAAATCATCAATCTGGTGCACTTTGAGAAGAAAACTGAGGCTAAATAAATTGTGTCCTATGTAAGCTATTTAGTTCTATTTTATGGAATCATTTGGAGACACAGAATGACCAAAAAGCAGAAAGAAAAATCCTTCTTTCTTTGAAGTCTTTTTTCTTTTTTACTGGCTCCCTATAGGCCCCTGATCTTTAGCCCTGAACAATGTTATTTTAAAAATAACAAAAATGTACTGCCACACTGCAGTACTGCTTTTTTTTTATTGTAAATGAATCGTGGCATTATTATCACACGCTTTTAATCGTTGAGTATTTATAGATGGTCATGTCAGCATGGGCAACATACACTGTCCAGGGGGCAAAGGGCAGGTGCTAAAGCAGCACTTAGGGTCTACCTGTGCACACCACTGGCCTTATCCAACAAATGGATTTTTAATTTTTTAAAGAGATTCACATTTGACACATAATTAGGCTAGTTAGATATGGCCAATGTTACATACTTATTCAAACATTTCTGAAAAGAATTGTTATACAAAAAAATTATTGTTTTAATGTAAGTAATCAACTGGCAAACTTTGATGATGATATCTATTAGAAAACATTTGACCTAATTCAAATGCAGTGTCCCGCCTTAAAAACACACACTATCCTCCTTCTCATATAATGCATTGCCCCTTAGGTTAACGGCACTGAATGTTGGCTGATTGTATGTTTGTTAGGCTCATAGTCATAATGTTGGCCATCATCATTACTATCAGTTATAAGAACCCCTTTTCCCCTCTTATTCTGTTAGTGTTATTTAAAGGTGAACTACACTGTAAACAATTGCTGTAAATTTACAGCAGGATTTCAACAGCATTAACCTGTTATTTATAAAAACAGCATTTAACTGTTAATATAAAAGGCAGTCTGTTAAATTACAGTCCTTTGCTGTTATGTTACGGAACAGTAATGTTTTTCAAAAATACTGAACTTTCCTGTTAATTTACCATCAAACTTGGAAGGGACAACTTGGCGTGAGCTGTCTGCACATGTGAAGCTCATACAATTTTCTTCATTAATCCTCATCCATCCACATCTTAACTAATAAGTGTTGTTTAATGTATATCCTCTGGTTAAGTTTACTTAAAGTTGAGTTATATCTACTTGGAAATGGAAATTGCAGTTAACATAATTAAACCAAGTTAGTCTTACTTAACTGAAGAGTTGTGTTTACTCAGTAGAATGAAGGAAACAGATTGCCTTAGATAAATCAAGTAAGCACAACAAAGTGTATTGTAGAGACGCCCCCTTTCCCACAATGACTTGCACTGGACTAAACGTTTGTTATGTTGCTATTTGCACCCTCAGTAAAGGGGATGTTGCATTCCATTACCTCACTATGCATTTGGTTTAAATAAAACATTTCTGTGTGAACTAACTGTTATTTTTGGTTATAACAAACGGTTTGTGGAACTCTTAAACAAGATCCCTAGTTCAACTCAGGAGACAATTTACAATAGAAATGAATCATTCTATTGAACTTGATATATTGTAAAACGTGTCTTGAAGTAACAAACAGAAGCTGCTCTCTGTGTTTAGCATTTGAACAAATAGGGGACATAGTAAACTTATATAGGGTTGAAACACATCTGCCCAATGAAATATAACATCCCCTTCGCTCACGGTGCAAACAGCAACATAACAACATAACAAACATTTAGTCCAGGTTCATCCCTTTTTTCATTAACAGTATAATCCTGTCAATTTTAGTGAGAGTCAAATAATGTTAATTTAACAGTAAGAAAATGGCAACCCTGCTGCCAGTTGATTACTGTTTTTTACTGAAAAAACAGGTTCATACAGTTTTCTTCATTAACAGCATAATCCTGTCAATTTTAGTGACAGTCATATAATGTTAATTTAACAGTAAGAAAATGGCAACCCTGCTGCCAGTTGATTAATGTTTTTTTACAGGGAAATTTCTTACAGTGTATGCAGTTTCAAGGGAGGGGCATTTTTTGCATTTTCAGAGCTTGCAGTTAATTTACCAAACTAATTTTCTCTACATGTAATTCTTAGTATAGAAACATTCTATCATCATAAACAAAATTATTTTGAGGAACCTGGAACCAAAGGCAAGACTAGAATATGTTTGTTTGTAAACCAAACTGTGGGCCCTGCTGCTGTAAACAGTGAACGTTTCTGATAGCTTTTATAATGCCAGGTTTCCACCGAGTGGGGCGTCTCAGCCCGCTTTTTTTCAGTTTCCATTGCCAAAAGTTGGGTAGGATCCCAAAATAAGCTCCATTTTTCAGTACTCCTCCGTTGGCCTACACTGTGTCCACTCCGCTCAATGGGAAGGCATAACTTCAAACAGTGTTCCCGGGGAGCCAATTTTCCTGTGAGGAAAGTTGTTTTTAATCAGTTATGAGAATATACTTTAAGAAAATGCTCGCTTCTCTGACACACCAAAAGTTGCATATTGCACCTTCAACATGGGTAGTTAGAGGCTGTGAAAAACCCAATGATGAACACATTCCTGACCCCAGACAGAATGTACTTGTCTGAGCATACATGTTTATCAAGCGTTATCACATGACAAACATGTAGGCAATGTGGAGTACGGGGTTATCCATGAGTTCAAAACATAATCTGTGTGTGTGTGTGTGTGTGTGTGTGCGTGGGTGGGTGGGAGCATGCGTGCGTGCATGTGTTTGTGTGTGTGCGTGTGAGTGAGTGCGCGCGCGCGCTTGCGCTCGTCTCAACACTTAGTGAGATCCATCCCACCCATCACATATGTTTCACATAACAAGCTGAAATGCCCCAAAAATCCAAAATCATTGTAAAAGGAATAAGCAGAGACATGGAGCAGGGGTGGTTGGAGGAGGGGGGGGGGGGGGAACTGAGCTTGTTAAGAGAGTCATCTGAATTCAGCCCCTCATTCCCTCCATTGATCTGTCCGTTGAGAGGGAAACCAAAATGTTTGGCTTTATTTGAGCCAATTAAGCTGTGAGAGAGAGAGCCAATTGTGCATGTGCTTATTGAGCGTTCCCTTTTTGCTCAAAGTGCTTATTGTCGCGCTGCTTGCAGAAGGATCAATTGGCGGGGCCTCTGTGATGGGATTAGCCAGAGCAATCAATGCTATGGGCGCTAATATATTAACAAGGTAATTATGGCACTGAAGAAGAAGAGGTAGCCCCCCCACTGCAACAAACGCAACACACAATCATTCTTAGATATAACAGGCTTTTGAGTGAGAATGACAAATTGATACGTCTCCCCCCCTCCAAAACCCAGCACATAATTGTCTATTTTCTGTCTCACACACACACACACACATACGCTCATGCTAAAGTGCTGCGCTGTATACTACCCACTGAGGAGAAAGGTGTTAATCACATTACTAATGATAACACTCCAGCCACAATGTCATGCAGCAGCAGCAGCAGCAGCCCAGATCCCCTAAATCTCGCCTGCAGATCATAGCAATTATACTTATACATAAACAGGGGGATGTCTGCTACCCGGCTTAACCTCTGTCCGTGTCCATGTAAGTTTCTTTGTGTGTGTGTGTGTGTGTGTGTGTGTGTGTGTGTGTGTGTGTGTGTGTGTGTGTGTGCGTGCGTGCGTGCGTGCGTGCGTGTGTGTGTGTGTTTACAGAGGACAAAATCACATTTTACATATCGCCTGTGCATATAAGTCATAGTGAGCTTTATTGTCAATTTCAAAATATGTGCCAGCCGTACATAAGAATCGAAATGATGTTTATCTCCGACCCACGGTGCAATTAGAACAAAAGGATAAAATTAGGTAAAGTAAGATCAGTAATATTTACAATCAATACATTCTAAATAGTGCAAAAGGTTAGGCAAAACAAAACGGTATATGAAAAATGCTAAATTGAGTGCTTCAATTGAAAAGTGCAATATGAGGGACGTTATCTACGTGCGATATGCAGTCAACTGGCAAAACAATTCAAAGTGTACATTGTAAGGGCATTTCAATGTGCAGATTGAGTATAACCAGGTTCAAAGTCCAGAGTTCATGGGGGCAGAGGGGAGGGAAGGTAGCCTGGCACCGCCCGCCTACATACTTCCGCTCAATTTTCATTTCCCTTCAGTAGTCAGTCTGGGTGTGCGGTATATTAGTGGGTTCTATCCAGCCAGATTTCTGCCGGTCCAATCAGCGAACAGAGGGAGTGGCTCAGAAGCCGGCGCATGACATACGTCACGACCAAACGTTATGCGATTGGTTGGCAGATCCAGAGTGGCACTGGGCAGATCCAATACTTTTAAACGTCAACAGACACCCCCCGTCTTCAAGTGAGGGAACGTTTGTCAATTGAGCGATTCCAGACCTTCTGTACAAAGAACATGAGGTACGGTGGTCTGGTAGGACCAGGGTAGAGGGAAGGGAGAGAGGAGAGGAAGAGGTTGTCCTCTCTGCACCACGTGGCCAGTTGGCTGACCTCCATCCTGTAGTGGGTCTCATCGTTGTTGGAGATGAGACCCACTAGGTTGTGTTGTCCGTGAACTTCACACTGCGGTTGCTGCTGGAGGATGGAGTGTAGTCGGGGCCTTCTAAGATCAGGGGCCTGTATTGAGCCATTAAAAAATCTTTACTATTTTCTTAATTTTGTATTAATCGGGGCATTATTATCACATGCTTTTAATCATCGAGTATTTATAGATGGTCATGTCAGCATGGGCAAGATACACTGCTTTTTTTTTTAATTATAAAAAAAAATAAAAATTAAGGGCATTCGATTGGTCCAGGGGGCAAAGGGCAGGTGCTCAGGCACCACTTGGTGTCTACCTGTGCACGCCCCTGCATATAAGATACATGAAAAGAAAAGTTAGGAGTGTCAAAGTCTCAACATGTGTTAAAGGCCAATGCAACAAAAGTCAGTCTTCAGCAACGTATTAAACTGTTCAACTTTAGAGGGATCCAGGTTCTATTCATTCACACACAGTCATACTGGTGGTGGTAAACTACGATAGTAGCCACAGCTGCCCTGGGGGCACGACAATCATGGGGGAAACAGCTGCCAAGCGTTCCATCCACTTGTATTGCATGAGATTTTAAAAAAGCAAACTTAAAGACCTACTTCACCGGTGGAAATATGAAGGTGTATTGAAATCTGAGCTGCTATGTAGTATAAATGTGCAAGCATTTTAGAAATTGGTTCATCTTAGCCTGAGAAAAGGTAGAAAGACTGTTTTATGGTCTCACTCTCTAAACCTACATTTTCCCTGTGTGACATCACAAAAATTCCTGAATATTTCCTAACACAAACGACTCGTATATCAGTAGCCCCTTTTACACAGCCAGTGAAAGCCGGGAATATGCCGGCCTTTCGGCCCTCCGCCCTGCTGTGTAAATGCGACAGTTGCGGAACGAGGGAAGAAAGGTGCGAGTGATCGTTCCGGGAATTTTACTACCTCGGGGGGTAGTAAGATTCCCGACACGATCAGTTCCGCCTCTCTGTTTAAATGCTCCAGCTTGTTGTTGCGGAACAGGGAGGCGTTTGACGTTCCATAGTCTACGTTCTAAAAATGCGACCATGTTAGCAGTTGAAGGACGTGTGTTTAACATTAACCACGGCGGCCTGATGTCCCGTAAAAATCACCAAATAAAAGGAACGGTGTATAATCTAGCTGATCATAAGGTCCGTTGCTCAATCCAAACCCCCGCGCTTCATTTTGCAGAGTGTATGAGTCTATTTCTGCCCAGGAGAAGTTGTACAATGGAAAGCTAGGCTAGGCTAAGTAAGGGATAAAGTATAGCGAACGGGTCACTTGCTAGAAATAAAGACCGACAAGCTGAAGCAGGAGCTCGACGCGCAGCGGAGGGCTCTTGTTCAGCTTGAAGGTCGACCTAGTAACGGGGGAATAGTCTGCTCGCCCCGCTAGACTGTCTGCTTCAGCTGACTGAAGGCTCCGGCTCAGCTGTTAGCCACAGAGCTACTGTTTTGCTAACACATTCCGCCGCCGCTATTATTATCCTAAGTCTGAGCGTATATCCACACTTTATTTCTGTCTACAGTAACGTGACTTCACACACTGTGTGTATGTGTATGTCTGATTGGCAGATCGCTGCCCTCACAAAGAGACTCGCTCACAACCAACCTGTCACACACACACACACAGAGGTGAAGCGGTCGGATTGATTTAGTCAGTTTGGTTAACTGTCCCAGTGATGTTGGACTCAGCGCGTAGCGAGATCAACTGGCACATCGTGGGGACAGTAAAATACTGCCCTCTTACTGCAAGCTCCAGCACTTCTGCTCTCAATTCACCGGCCATTGTTGTTGTTGTAAAGCAGCTGACCGGCGCGGCGCTAAATGTTTACGTCACACCTGACGCTGTTTACAAGCACCTCTTTCATTCCGGAGCGCTGTGTAAAAGGGACTACTGATGCGCCAGCAGGCCGGCGTTGCTTGGTTCTGTGTAAATAACACAGAAGCAAGCAAAGCCGGCATATTGGAGTGATGTTGTTCCGTAAATATGCCGCAATCTCTGTGTAAAAGGGGCTAGTGATTCTTGAGAAGTGGGACAAAACAGGGTGCAATGTTGAAAAAATACAAACCCTATGTTTAGGAAAATTAAATTACATGTTTGTATCCAACATATACTAAGCTACTGAGCTAAGCTTTGACACAACCTCCCAGCTTTTTTTTTTTACCGTCATTGGCCTATCACCACCGTCAGATGTCAACTCCGTCAGATTTCCTGTCTGACGGTGTTGACATATTTAACGTTTCTTAAACATAACAAATGGAATTTATCTAGTAGCCATTTGGTTTTTCTGTTGATGTTAGGAGCTAGTATGAACTACTTCAGGAAAATAAAATGATCAAAAAATTTCAAATAACTTCTTCAGAAACTGTAAGTCGGTGTTGACATATCATGGTTGTGACACAGAACTTTCAAGATTCGGAATGTAAAATATTCTAAAACTACAACACTTATCAGAGCCTGTCTGACTAATGTACAGAGGTAGGCTGTGTTCGGAAAGCCATACTATCGTCCTATCTCCTACATACTCAACATCTATATACTACATATTGTATACTCAAAGATCGATTGTGTATGCGAGGTGCGTCAAAACATTCACACTGAAGTAGACTCAAGCAATAAAGAATTTGTTCTTCTTCTTATAGGATTTCGGCCGTATAGACGCTGTTTAGCGTATTACCGCCCTCCACAGGTTACATGTTGAACTAGATTTGATCATACAATCCTGTGTTGCGCAGGAAATGCAGAATAAAAAAACCTTCCTTGTTGTTTGAAAAGACGCAATGCATTGTGGGGCGGTTGAGTAGGAAAAGTATCCAATCGATCCATACCCAAAATCTTCCCGGAAGTTAGTATCATCCGGGATATTCTCGCGTACCCAAACATGCATACCCAACCGTCACATACTCAAATTGAAGTCAAGATGAGTACGGCTGTCTTCGGAAAGCCATACTAAAGTCCTACTCATACTCATTTTGACTTCAATCACTGATACAGTGCTGCTTGAAAGTTTGTGAACCCCTTGAGCCTTTTGGAATTTCATTTATTTTAACCATTATTAAATAATTGTTATCAATACCAGTTTTGTTATATGAAATAACAGATGTTTGTTAATCCATTCAAATTTTTCTTTTCCAGAAATCAATTGTTAAAACAGATAAAACAAATTATCTGACAACTTTTGTATGTGCAAGTTTGTGAACCCTACAATCAGATGGGCCAAATTGAGTGATGAAATGGACCAATGTAGTGAGAGATCTTTAGGGAAGAAATTGGGCAGCACTAGATAAAACAGAGATCAAACCAGGTCAGTTAGGCTCACCAAAGTGAACCCATACAGGTCAGACATGCTAAAAGGGAACACAATCTCAGAGGATCTCAGGAATAGAGTTGAGATGCTGCACATTTGTCTGGGGACAGCTATAAATGAATTTAAAAAAAGTTTGAGCTCCATCGGTCCACCGTGAGGCAAATCATCTACAAATGGAGAGCTTTAAGAGTGACTTAATATCTGCCTAGAAGTAGACTTCCTTCAAAAATATCCAAAAGCACCACAAAAAAAGTGATTTTTCAGTTAACAGCTTGCTTTTAAGAATCTTGTGGTGTTTCCACCGCCGACCCTACCCTTACTGGTAGGGCGGGGTTTAGGCTGAACTGCGATAGTCGCCGCCAGAATATGGGTCAAACTATAAGGCTGTGGAACAACTGTGGTCAAGCCAGCGGTCTCTCGTTTTTGCTTGGTCAACCCAGCCGCTTCTTTATTTATTTCCCCCGTGTTGTGAGCGTATTACGCCGGTAATAAATGCACAGAGACGGCTCGATGCAAGCTGACAGAGACAGAGAGCGAACAGCGCTGGCTGTGGCAGCTACGTGACATCGTAGCAGTGAGACACAGTGTAGCCCACACTCATTAATTTAATATCGAGGGAAAAACACCACACAATAAACAGTGCTGCGCTCACAGTTTTCGCCGAAACACAAGACTCTTTTCACTCTTGCCAAGGTGACTACACACAGCGGAAATGATTCCTTCGACCAATCAACGGACGGCAGTGTGTAGCTCCACCTTTTCGGCACCCTTTCAGGCGGCTGGTGAAGAGCAGGGGGCTGGGCACACAACCTTGGGGCACCCCATGCTCAGAACAGTGCTTCTGGATGTGTTACTGCTGACCCACACTGCCTGAGGCCTCTCACCGAGGAAGTCCAGCAGCCAGCTGCACTTTCCTGTAAAGTCAAAATTCTGACTTTAGTCTCAGAATTCTGGGTTTAAAGTCAGAACTACATTTTCTTTTTCCTTTTTTTTGTGGCATTTTCAAGCTTTATTAGATAGTACAGAGTTGAAATGGGGAGACTGAGAGAGGGGGGATGACCTGCAGTAAAGGTCCACGGGTCGGATTTGAACCCACTGCAACGAAGGCCGGAGCCAATATGGTGCGCGCTCTATCCACTACGCCACCAAAGCGCCCCAGAACTACATCTTCGTTCTTATGGGTGGCCCTAATCCTCTTCCGTAAATATCTGAGACCTATAATCTATTAAATACCACAAATGTCTATGGAATTGTTACTGAAATCTAACAGTCTGCTTTATCTTATTGTCTTAATAACAATGTAGGAAGACATACAAGTAATGTTTTAAGTAAGAGCTCAATGACAATGTAGTGAAATAACCATTTCTGGAATACGGTATTTGGTCTAATGGTCTCTTTATTCAGTTGTTACACAGGTACAGTTATTACTCACAGTTTAATCTGCAAACTCACAATATCATGAACGTATTGGTATATGTTGTTGAGCGAAAAAATTATTTACATAAAAATGATTTCAACACAAAAGTCAGATTCATGAGTTAGTAAAGAGAAAATGAAATGAAACTAAAAGCTCGGGATACTGTAGCTCTGAGTTCATCTTGTCAATGTTTCTCTCTTAGACAGCAGAGAACAGGAGTGTGGGAGATCTTCAGGGGTTTAGTGGTGCAAAGTATTCTCAAACACTGTCCCTGTTTTAAAAGTGCTCGGCTTGCTGTTAACTGTTTAAAGGCCCACGCAGCGCTGCTTTGAAGAGCCTGTCTTCTTTGTCTAGTGGATGAGGATGGGGATGGGGGGGCTTAGCTGAGCTGCTTGGTATTCCCCCCGCGGCTTTGTGCCTTTGGCCTGCCATATGGGAGAGAGAGAAAACAGCCATATAAGTACTTAAGCAAAGTTTATATTTACCCAGGAATTTTCTGGGCTTTGCTTTACTTTAGTGGGGAAAAACAATAACCAGGGCTGAATCCATGCTACCATTATAAGTACTTATGCAAAGTTCATATTAGCAATGGAGATTTCAACCTTGGCAGGGACGTCCAAGAGGCAGTCCATAATGCTTCTCGCTGCTGCTGCACAAATCTTTTTTCTTTTTTATTTCAACTCTGTGCAAGCAAGTGTTGTTGTGAAGAAATAGCGAGGGTTTGAGGAACACATCTGCCATTAACACTGTTCTACCTCATCCAGAATGTTGTTTGTCTTCTTTCTTTTTGGTTACGTAACAAAAAAAACATAATTTTCTAAGAAAG
>NC_137217.1:3520026-3530026 GCF_949987685.1 Ammodytes marinus | reverse complement strand
CAACAGAAGACCCCACCGGGTTCTACTCCTGTCAGCTAAGAACAGGAAAATCAGGCTACAATTCGCACAGAATCACCAATATTAAACAATAGAAGATTGAAAAATCATGCCTGATCTGATGAGTCTCGATTTCAGTTGCGACATTCAGTTGGCAGGTTCAGAATGTGGCGTAAACAACATGAAAGTATGGATCCATCCTGCCGTGCACCATCAACCATGCCATGTTCAAAGTCACCTAAACCCCCTTTCTTCCCCATTCCGATGCTCGGTTTGACTTCAGTACATTGTCTTGACCACGTCTAAATGCATAAAAGCATTAAATTGCTGCCATGTGATTGGCTGATTAGCTTCTTGTTTTTATAAGCCATTGAACAGGTGTACCTAATAAAGTGGCCGGTGAGTGTATATTGATAACTGATCCTCACAGCTCATGTGTTCTGTCCTGTCACATTTAGTTGGATGTTGTCTTTTTCCACCGATCTGAGCAATTACTTTGGCGAGTGCAAGTTATTATAACCATCGTGAATCGTTTTTTTAATCAAGTCAATTTATTGAACATAACAATAATACAATAATACAAACTCAAAGTAAAACAAAAAAGATAAACAGGATCTTCAGCAACAAATAAGCAAGTCAAATAATATTGTTAATGGGTCAAAAGCGGGAAAGAATAATGAAAAGATTGTCCTGGTTACCCCTTCAAAGATGTCATTTACAGCCATGACATTAAACTTGGTCGGCTTAAACTACCCTTTTGGTCAAAAAACAAAAGCAGAAATGCAAAACGAATAAACTAAATCGTCAAAAATTCCTGGCCCGATTGATCATATTCAAAAACTAATTTTTGTTGTGATACGGTGAAGTTTTGCGTTTGTTCTCGTTGGTGTTTTTTTAATATGCATATATCATGATGTATACATGCAAATGCTTAGTGCACCTGTACAAGGAAACACGTCTTATTCACTAACGTCTCCTGCTTCCTCCAGTGTATTTATTAGGCTGTTAAAGGGATGCTCCCTGAACTTCAGACAAATGTTTGTGTTCTCAACCATCTGTCTGGCATCGGAGCGGAGAAAAGAAGAGAACACACAGAGGAGAATGAGAGAGGTGGAGTATACGCAAGGGAAGTGTGTAAGTGTGTGTGTGTGTGTGTGTGTGTGTGTGTGTGTGTGTGTGTGTGTGTGTGTGTGTGTGTGTGTGTGTGTGTGTGTGTGTGTGTGTTTGGGGCTCACTCACTCTCTATTCATGGAGCTTAACCAGCCATGAGATTGTCCCAGAATACCAAACACTGGCTGCTCCTCCTTGATGCTGCTTCTTTCCCATCTCTCTCCATGCCCTTCCCTACTCGTCTCCACGGAACAGGGTTTCCAAGGCAACAGCACAGGGGGTCAGAGGTGGGCTGTGGCGTATAGGGGGAGTTGGGGGGGGGGGGGGTTCTGAACGCGGGTCCATCTGGAGGAGTGACCCAACATAATCACATATCAATCCCACACACTACAAGTGGGGTGAGAGACGGCGCTAGAGAATGCTAAGCTGATTAGCAAATGCTATTGATGTGTATTGTGTGTGTGTGTGTGTGTGTGTGTGTGTGTGTGTGTGTGTGTGTGTGTGTGTGTGTGTGTGTGTGTGTGTGTGTGTGTGTGTGTGTGTGTGTGTGTGTGTGTGTGTGTGTGTGTGTGTGTGGTGGATGGTGGGGTTACTGAAATCGTCTGTCAACCCTCCGATATTGACATTTACAGCATGAACATAATGGATAAAAAGGGGAAGATGATGGAGCCAAGGGGATGTTGGAAAAAAAAGTATTTCTAACTGAAATGAGCCAGATGGTTCATTTGGGCATGTTGGCACTATGCCACCTCACACCAGCCCTTAAATACTCAAACACTGCTGCTGAGAGAACAGGGAACAACCAGTGTGGCTCCATTAGCCAGCCGTAGATTGTTTTGAGAGTGAAGACGGTGACTCTGTTTAGGGGTGACCCTGAATAGTCAACCATTCGATGGAAGGAGCCCGATTCGTCTGCCATTCTCAATACAGTTGAATAGTCAAATGTGTTTCTGAAAGAAGGATTTTCTATTCCGGCTACATGGGGCTGCTGAATGTCTGATTTTACATGGACTTGCTTGGTTTCTCCAAATGAATCACGATACATTGCTTATTGTGGTGTAAATATCAGCCTAGCCTACTGTTATAAAAACGCCTGGGAATAAACTGTTGTCTCTCATACAGGGATGTAGTGGTATTATACCGGAGCACACCTATAGTGTGATGTGAGCATGTGATCACACACACACACGTTTCACATCTGGCTCCTCTGGAAGGTTGTGCAACCACTGCCCCTCCTGTGAAAGTTATACATATTAGTATACACTGTAACACAGAATCAAATGCTTCATGAAGAATAGTTTAGTCATGTTGAGTCTGTCTCAACATGTCCCCAAACTGAACAGGTGTCAACCCAGGAAGCGTTTAATGCTGCGACACCATAGGCTATTGCCAAACTGAGGAACCTATAGAAATGAGGGATGAATCCAAGACCCAAGCGAGGGGTGTCTTTAAAATAATAAAAATGAGACAAAAGTAAGTTTAAGACACTCTTCGGAAACTTTTACCGTATTTAGCTGTTCCAAAAAAGGAAAGCGCACTTTGCTTACGTTATACTTTACTAACGTTTGAGTAAAATACCGACTGGAGAAAATTCTGTCCACACAGGTAGAGGGTAGTTAAACATTACAATATATCAAACGTAGCGACCAAATCGACCAGCGCAAATATGCTGGATAGGTTGTGTTTGGTTGACAAAGCAAAGCAAGAGGCAAGACGTGTAAAAATACGATGCATCCGCCGCGGTTGTTGTTTTTGTGCTTAAAGCTAGCGCTAGCGTTAGCCGGGACAGAGGCAATGTCAGCTGATGTACACAGACAGTGTCATCAATCAATCAACTTTATTTTGTCATTGCACATGTTTCAGAGCAACGAAATTCTGTTTTCATGACGAGCAACGAAATTCTGTTTTCATGACGTGACACTTTAGGCGGTTGTAAAAACAAAGCGGTTCTAAATAGGTTCCCAAGCTGAACCAGCTGAGAACCGGCTATAGAAAAGACACAGAACTGGAACCTTGATGGCTTTGGTGGGGAAAAGGGGGCACGAGAAGGGCTGTGCATGTTGTGAGGAGGATGTTTAATGTTTTGGGTACACACTTTTATCAAGGGATGATAGTCTCTCATCCAGTATATATGCACTGACAGGCTGCTCTCATCTGCCTGCTTTCTCCACACTTGATTTAAGACACGTCATCCAATTTGCTGACCTCTGGAGGCCATGTTTGTGTTGTGACCAGACTCACAGAGGACACACACACACTCTATTGACAGCCAATGTAAATCAATGTGACAGGAGTTTCTTTTCAGACCAGGTAAACACAAGACAAACTACATTCAAACCACTAATTTACCTTTTCTTCCTTTTTATATCAACTGCAGTCCTTTTGTATATAGTTTCTGTATCGCTCCCATCTGTAATCTGACTTTGCATTTGGTAAAAAGAATAAAAACAAAGCTCCAGCCTTGAATGCAATCAAAATCTATGGATTCTGTGTAAGGATGCCAGTTTCCAAGTGATTGTACGGGTTGGTCAAACTCTTAGAGCCATCTATGTTTACATCTGTCAAGGGCCTTCTTCACGCCTATAGTTTTATAAATGATTGAAGGTTAAGAGTTTAGATTGTATCAGACTGTGCCCAAAAAACAAGGCAGCATTGTCAATTGTTTTACAATACCCAAAACTAAGATATATTGCAGTTCTTTTCTATGAAACATGATGGATGGATGGGACCAACAAAGAGTGTGACTTGGACACACAGGCTGTTGATTTTCACCGTTTAACAACAGTCAACAGAGTTTCCTTTCGCCACTGGTCGACTTTTTCCTAAACTTAACCAAGCCGTATAAATGGCATGTAACAGCAAACAAGACCATCAGCGAAAAGAACGCAATTTTTATGAATTGTCTTTAGGACAGCCGGCGCTGGTGTTAGAGAAACACTACCGCTTTGGTCCAAAGGGGGGCGCTAAAATCAACAACAAATGAAAGTTACCCTGAGCTACTTTAACAAATCTTCACCATAAAGATGGCAGACCAGTTCATCAGCTCATGAACACATCATTTGAGTCATTCATAGAGGTCATTAAATAGATGCACTGACAACTTGCTGCAGCAGGCACAATACGCAACAGAGACAGAGTACATCTGTACCAGTAAAAAGTGTTCTTGGCCATCACGTCTCTGATAAGATGTTGTATATGGACTTTTCCCTGGGTTTTCACAGAATCAAAGCGCTTTACAATGTTTTGTACACTTTCACCCATTCACACACACATTCATACACCGATAGGATAGCAGCAGCTACCACGCAGGGTGCAAGCTAACTATCGGGAGCAATTTAGGGTTCAGTGTCTCTTTGCCACACTTCGACATGTGGCGGGGAGGCGGGAGATCGAACCTCCGACCCTGCACTCCAGAGGCGACCTCCCTTCCCCCTTCGCAACAGCCATATATATTGATATGCACCTAAGGTGTATGTTGTATCTCTATAAAATATGATAAAGGTGCCAACTGAGGAAATCAGTTGAGAAAATGTTGATAGCTAGAATGAAGTAGCCTCTGGTGTGCGGATTCTGCCCTACACTTCCCACTGGTCATGCTACCCATCCACTTGTCTTTATTCCTCACATAGCAGATATGTCAAGTGAATGTGTGTGATGGACGAGATTTTCCACTGAAAGAGCCCCTGGATGTTTAGAACTATACATCCCAAAGGGCTTCTACAGACAGCAATAGGTTCAAATACCAACATAATATACTGTATATTGTGTGATTAGTCATCTCCAGTAACAACACTATCAATATGCAGAATATGAATGTGTATAGGGCCAACTGATTTATGTCTCTATTAATGAAAGATAAACATGAAAAAAGCAACCACATGTCCTCCGGCTTGTGTATAAGGGAGGAAGTGAGAAGCCAGCAGATGGGATAGTATAGCACATGGGTGTTTTCTAGTGAAATAAGCTCTAATTACGCTGTAAAACACCGCCAGAGGCAGCACAGAACAATGCAAGGACCAACCGAGGGAGAGAGTGGGCCTGTAAACACTATCAGCTGTGCTCACACTGTCAGCTTATTCAACCACTGTTTACACCCCAAATCTGCCCCCCCCCCTCTCTCTCTCTCTAAGTCATTATCAGTCTCTCTCTCTCTCTCTCTCTATCTCACTGTGTGATAGTGAAGTGTGGGAGAGTCAATATTTAACTTTGAAAGGTGGGAAATGTCACCGTAACTTGTTGGTAAACACAAAGCCTCTGGCTGTTATCAGAGACAAATAGAATGTATAACTCACAAACACATCTATGAGGCATCTCCGACAAAATGGAAAAGGAATGAAGACATTTTCTGTGAAAGTGTTGAGAATGATTTTATTTCTCTCGCCACAGTATCAAGTCAATTGTCTGATTTTTGATGTGCAGTATATAGTTCTTAAAGCATGAAGAAAATGCATTTTAAAAACCCATAGTATTGTTTTATTTATTAAATGGAAAAAGTCCACATTTGTTCTGTAAAAACGTTGGACACTAATGTTTATATATCCAACATCTACATTTTCGAATGTATGCATATTAAGGTAGATATTGCCAAATTTGCATATTAATTTTCGTATTTTTTTTGTCTTAAATCAAATCAAATTAGTTTTATTTGTATAGCCCAATAGCACAAATAGCCTTAGTGGGCTTTATATTCCATACAGTAGGACACCCTGCCCTTAGACCCTTAGCTCGGCTGAGAAAAAACTCCCAGTAAAAAACCCTTTATCGGGATTTAAAAAATTAAGAAGTCTCAGGGAGGGTGACAGAGGAAAGGATACCTCTCCCGGGACGGACATCATACAATAGATGTCACATATACAGAGAAGAATAGAAAATCACAAAGGAATACTATCACTGACCAGATGTTTACATGGTAATGCTGAAGTAAAATATGAATAGTGTGTGACTTCAGAAGCTGCCAGAGGGGGGACCTGATCCACACCGTCTCATCTCCACCGGGGAAAACTGGAAGAGGACAGACAGACAACCAATGAGCGAAGCAAAATGAACATAGAGAGTGAATATTACATTTAATAAACGTAATAAGAAAAATTATTGTTTTAGGTAATCAACTGGCAAAGTTTCATGATGATATGTATACGTTTATAGTTTACCATATTCACCTGCAGTGTCTGGCATTAATGAAATCAATTGAGAATTTGATGGTTCAATTATTTCTTTTCATTTGGAAAAAATAATCAGGCTTGTAACTGAGACCGGCTGCAATGACACAAAGATTGAAATATGTCAACATGTGGGCGCAGAACAATCCTCAACAAGTCTCTAGGACTTTGTAGTTCTTCTGTCTTTTGAAGTTTTGAGTGCAGTTTTGTTGCTTTAATTCTTCTGCGAGCTACATAATCTGTTAAAAAAGTGTATCACATTAAAAATACAAACACTTATTGTCTCGTTTATTTATGCATGATTGTGCAGTGCTACACTATCAATGTATATCATTCATCACGTATTCATCATCATCCTCATGTTTTGCTCTTATTGGTTTATCTTGTTTTACAGAATTGTAAATGTTTTCATATGGAGGCTCCGTCAATGTGACGTCACTTCACGTGCGCACTGGATTATGGGTCAGAAACGCCCAAATAGGATGCTGTTTTCAACACTAAAAATATTGGCCCGGATGTAGTAGACATCCGGGTACTTCTAACCATCCTCAATCTGTCCACAAGAATTGGAACATCCTAAATCTTTTTTTCTATCATACTAAATAGTAGATAGTATGCAATTTGGAACGCAGGGTATAATAATCTTTGTTGGTCAAGTTTTTTAGAAGTTTTTATTCATTTAGAAGAGCTTTAGGCTCAGCTGCTACTTTTACACCCCGAGGACATTTGTGTAACAGTGGCCATGGTTGACAGCATGCTTTACCATAGCAGAGTTGGTCTAATGTTCTCTGTGCTGGTTTAGTCCTGCTGAGAGATTCTCCACGGGGCCCCCCCCACACACTGACATACAGCCCCAGCTCCCTGCTACTCACCCCCCCCCCCCCCCCCTTCAGCTCACCCTCCATGGGGGATCGCCACGCCTGTTAGGAAGTACTGACATCTCTGGCTCTCCGGAGACACATGTACACACACATTCCTGGCCTTTTTAGATGCTGAGAAGAAAATGCCAAGAGAAAAACCCCAACATTCCATGTCATTTGTAAACCACCACCAGCCTACAATACTGATGAATGAAATGAGTTCTCACAGATGGATAAAGCAGCACTTCTAAAGACCAGCCTAAATCATCAAGGGGACACTCAATGTTTTTGAAATGTTTAGCAAATCGTCGCTGTCTGGCGATAACCTCATATCTCCATTTTTTCACTTTTCTATATTTCTTCATAAATCACACTTTACGTCTGTGTGTGGTTCATATAGTTTTAACCAATGAAAAGTATTTAAAGCAGCTTCATTTGTTTTAAAAATACAGTGCTTTTTTTGTTTCCTGAAAAATGACAGTTTTGGACATACAAGGTTTCTGCCAGAAAGCGACAAAATAGTTTGAATAAATAAAAAGTCACACTGAAAACAATAGAACACTTCAGAATTCTCTGAGTGAGTCATTGGTTGCTGATAAGCGATGAACATGTATCATAACCAATCAATTCAAAGATTTGGATCTGCTCCCTGATCTGGGGTCAGCAGGAGGACAGCCAAGATAATTTAGGGCATGAAAACTAACCATTGAAAATAAAAGATATACAGTAGGCCTAGTAGTAGAATGTATGTAGCTGCTGCTGGTACATTCAGGGAGAGTGTAATACAAGTTCATACTGTGGAGTAAAGTCCTCTACCATAATCGCCAATAATGAAGTTTTCTTTCATTCTATCAAATATTTAAATCCCAAATCTTTTATGTTCCCATGTTAATATTTGCATGCAAAGTGTGAATCCCATTGAATGATATTTTCCAAAGCCATTTGTTGATTCTCTGGTTCATGCGTTTACATGTGCTGTGCTGTGGCATCAGGAGATGTGTGGTCAGCTGACCCACTGCAGCCTGGTAAATAATAATAATAATAGTAATAATAATAATAATATATTTAATTTATATAGCGCTTTTCTCGCACTCAAAGCGCTTTACATATGGGGCTCAGGTGGTAGAGCGGGTCGGCCAATGATCGAAGGGTTGGCGGTTCGATTCCCGCCCTGCCACCTGTGTCATGGTTGTTGTGTCCTTGGGCAAGACACTTCACCCACCTTGCCTCATGTGCATGTCGATAGTTAGCTATCGGTGTATTTAATTTTTTATTTTTTTTTTATTTTTTCAGACATATTAAAAACAATACAAAACTAAATGAAAAGCACAAAAATACAACAAACAAAATTTATGTTTAAAAGACTTCACAAAAATAAAAAAAAATAAAACAAATTATCTGTATTGATGTGACATGCCCGAAAAGGAGCAGGAAGAAGTATACACTTATTTAATCCTACCCCTTTTCCATAGTAAAAAAATAAAAATAAAAATATATAAAAAAATAAAAATATAAAAATATTTATTATATTCGCTTCATGTAATCCATATAATCTCTATACAATTTGCGATCTATACATACATACAACTTAATATACTATGATTTTTTTTCTATTTTATATATTTATACAATGCATATATCTATATATTTATAAACGATCAATATATCCATATCTACATACATATCTATACCATCAGTATATAAATCCATATCAATACAACCCATATATATATATATATATATATATATATATATATATCATTTATTATTTATTTATTTATTCATAATTTCCTTCTTACTTCACACCCTCATCCTTGTACCTTTTGAAAATCATTGCTTTGAACCTTTTTTTAAACTGGATCATGTTTGGACATTGCTTTAGCTCCGTGCTCATCCCATTCCACAGTTTCACACCCCCAATTGAGATGCAATGACTTTTTAAAGTCGTGCGTACCGCCAGTGTCTTAAAGTTTAACTGTTGCCTCAAATTGTAACCCCCCTCTCGGTCAAAGAAAAGTTTTTGAATGTTACCTGGTAGCAGTTTGTTTCTAGCTTTGAACATGATTTGTGCAACTTGATATTCAACCAGGTCATTGAACTTTATGATACGGGAATGTAAAAAGAGGAGGTTGGTGTGATCATAATATCCAGCTTTATTGATTATTCTTATGGCTCGTTTTTGTAATGTGACTAATGGTAGCAGTGAGCTTTTGTAAGTGGTCCCCCAGACCTCCACACAGTAATTTAAATAAGGTAAGATCATTGAGCAGTAAAGAATATGCAATGATTTTTGATCCAATATATGCAATGATTTTTGATCCAATGTATGAATGTGTGTGTGAATGGTAACGTGTAAATGGGAACAGGTCTCCCTTGCAAAAGAGTCTCCGGACTCAATGGGATTTACCTGTATAAATAAAGATTAAAATATTATATATATATATTAGGGCTGTCAAGCGATTACATTTTTTTATCTAATTAATTACAGGCTCTGTGATTAATTAATCTAAATTAATCACATACTTATATGACACTTTTATACCTGTTCATAAACAGCTGTATAGCCTACTACAGTTTTTTTCTCTGTCTCTCTCTCTCTCTCTCTCTCTCTCTCTTTCTCTCTCTCTCCGTCTCTCGTAACTTCTGTCTCCTCCCCTCAGCCAGGTTTCTACATGAAATAAAATTAGGAACTAGCGCCAAATTTTCTCCAAAAACAAGCATACTAAATGACGACTTTCCATCTCCCACAACAGATAGCTCTGCACTGCCACTATGTGCATAGCCTATGCCGATCCATTCACCATCGTCGTACTCATAGGCAAAAATATTGACACACACACACGGGGCGGGTGTCCGTTTATGCGGGAGACGAGA